>NW_010973104.1:4004142-4039625 GCF_000737465.1 Haliaeetus leucocephalus | reverse complement strand
AGGGCCGGGCGCTGTTGGCCCCGGAGCCCGCTGGGGAAAGCAGGGAGGTGTCGGCCGGCGAGCTCCGGAGTCGAGCGAGGCCGTGGCGGGCCCTTCTCCCCGAAGGGGGGCCCTTTCTCCCTGAAGGGTGTCCCTTTCTCCCTGAAGGGTGTCCCTTTCTCCCTGAGAGGACCCTTTCTCCCTGAGGGGGGCCCTTTCTCCCTGAGGCGGCCCTGCTCCCCAGCCCTAAAATGTGGTTCAAAAAGAAGGTGAAAATTCAGAGTTATAGCTGGGGCAGAGCGACCAGGCCCGGCAGCCGCTGTCAGAGCTAAAGTGCTTGGGTGCCCGGTGCTGAAGAGGTTTTAAGAAGTACCGGGGCAGATCCCAGAAGGGTCTGTGGGAGGAGGCGTTGCTGGCCCTGATCTGTGCTGGGAATAGCTCTTGGCTTTTGGGAAGAAAAAAAAGATGTGCATGCCTGTGTGTAATATACATACAGACACATATATGTCATTTTCAAGGTGTACAGTCAGGCTCTGGTGAATTTCCATGGCAATAGGGAGTGGAGAGAAAACACAAAACTTCTCAATGAATAGGTTAAACTTCTGTCTCGTGGCTGGCAAAATCACGCTGTTGAAGGCTGTACAAAGGCTGAGGGACAAACGCAGTGTTGCAGGGACAGTGCTTAGGGATCTGCCAGGCCTTCAGTCAGCGACATGAATACGTCTGAGAAAAATTATAGCCTCAGTGGTTGCAAAACTGGCCCCAGAACTCACTTTTTTCAGATCAACAGCTTTCCATCTCAGCTACATTACTTCAGCAGCACTCCCCTTGTACTTTCAGGCACAGGGTTTGGTTCCTGAAATCTGTCTAAGCCTTTGCCTTCATAGCAGTGACGCCTCATCTGTCCATGCTTCGTCTAACTCTGGTTGGTTTGTTTGCAGCCAGAGCTCAGCGTGAAGCCTCCGTCCAGCCAGGGGCAAGATGTGCAGATTCCCACAAAGCTGGCGTTGTTTGCGTTTCTGCAACCAGATACCATGGAACAGGTTAGCAGCTTTGGCATTTAACTTTCAATAATAGTCTGATCAGTGTGTTTTCAACAGAAAGCATCTATGTTCCTTTATACATACAAAAGAAAGAAAATAATCTGTACTAGCCGTGGCAGAGCTCCCATTTTTTTTTGCTCTTTTGCATCAAGTAAAAATCCTGATAAAATTAAGTTCCAAAAATACATCTGTTTTTTTTTTAAAATCTTCATGGTCTGCAAAACTTCATAAAAACCTGTAGAATATTCTTCTTGTTGCCAGCTCAGAATTAGGAACATATTGACCAGAATTCCAAGATGGTCATGTTTGAATAAATGGGTACTGCTTCAGGTTTGTTATGGTCATCACAGAGCCACGGAAGTTAACCCAGCTTGTATCAGCAGGATCAGGACATAGCAAGAAAAACCTAAGGAAATGAATGGGATGTTCATGTAATGTGAGCACAAATTCAGCAAGGCTCAAGTGGAAACTGCTTGAGACTTATTTGTCCACACGGTGGCATCGTATGTTTAGAAAGTTAGCTGTGTAGCCTACACTGAGTACTTCAACCCTGTTGAAAGTGTGTTTGGATTCCCGCGTTTATAGACTGCATGTGTGTGGAAGTAAAAGCTCATATAAGAAATTAGTTTCATCCCTTTCCCATTAACTCTGCAAACATAATATGAACCATGAGGACAAAACTCCATTCCTGGTAAAAGTGCCTCCCTGGCCTACATAAGCAGGTCCTGGGAAAATGTCTGCTGAGATGGTTTGGTTTGTATAAGTATTAATGAATTTCCAGTTGATGCCTAAGGAGAAAAAATGAAACATACAGAAGAAGAAAAACAAAACTTTTTAATTCAAGTTAGGTTTTTCTTCTTTTCTTTATTTTTAAAGGCTAATGTTTCTGTGGATGTACTGTTTCACATGCAATTGGATGTTTTTGTGGGGGTTTTTTTGCTTTTTTTTAAGGGTTGCGTTTCATACTGTAGCTCTGTCTCTAGGATATGTTTACAGTCTGGAAATACAGGACTAGAGATCCTGGTCTAACTGACCCTGCACTAAGACTGACTGGAAGACTGACTGACCAGTATCATCTTCACAAGTATATGGTGACTTCATGACCTCTCTTCTCTAACTGTTTTGCTCAGAACAAGTCAAAAGCTACTGAAGGGTACCTGGCCTCACTTAGCTACAAGCAGCCACTTTTGCAAAGAAAACATGTGCTGCTTTGCCCTCTTCTGTTCGAGTCTTGCCCATTTGTAACAGAGGTGACTCTATGAACTGTGAGTTTATTTGCCCTGACTGTCAATCTAAACTGAACTCCCTGCTGCTGCTGGATGGCATTTTGTCACTTGCCTGTAACACTAGGCTGTAATCTGCAGGGTAGGTACTCTCTTAAAGCCCAAGATACTAACACTAAATCGCATAGATTATGCTCCTACTGGGGGGGGGGATTTCCAGGTCACAGGCTAACACCCTTTCATAGCCTTTTTGCACCGAGTGTATAACATCAAGCTAGAAACCTGGTCCATAAGAGTAACAGTTTGCAATACTCTATAAATGACTAGCCACTTCCTCACATCTATTTGCAGATGCTCTAGCTGAGCTAGTTAGGTGTCTCAAGTCACTTTGTTTCTGCTAGTAAGAAAGAGAGAATACACTAAAAAGCCTTTTAAGGACATTCAAGAATATACTGGTATATAAAAAAGAGGAAGAAGACACAAGAGGGTTCTGGAAACAATTGTGGGTAATTTTGTGAACTAGTGATAGATGTGTATTTGTTTGCCGAGTGAAAAAACAAACCCACAAAACCCCAAACCACTTTATTTAAAACACTGTATAGTTTTGACTTGCATAAATGGAGTAGGTTTGGCTTTATTAGTTTGCCAAGACTATAGAAAATCTAAATGGCTTTAGTTCCATGTAATTCTAATAATCCTCTCTTTCAGTTAAAGGAAATTATTGCAAGGTAACAACCTAGAATGTAAACGATGAACCGAGCAACTGTGTGTTTATATCAAGCACATCTGTTTTTCCTAGATTATGCTTTTTTTTAATTATTTTTTTCCTATCTTGAGTTAGAACAGAGAGAAATTTTGCTGTTCATCAGTCTTGTATGCACATGTGTTAAGGTTGTTACCCTCTGGTGGCAGTGATGCAGAGAATAGTTCTGATTCACCTTTGATATGATACATACCTTCCACTGTGTTCTTATTAAAGGCCAGCTGAGAGCGGGACCCCGCTGTGCCAAAGCCTATGCAGACAGAGAGATACAGATGATTTCTGTTCCAGAGCTTATAGTTAGCTGCATTCACACATGCATTGAGCATAAAACCAGCCCTCTCAGGCCACAGGCATCAGAGAATTCTGTAAACTCCAAAGAATGGTGATACCACATCAGTGGCACTTTTCAGCAGGTTATTTTTAGGGTATATTCCCCTTTTGGGGTATATTCCCCTTTTGGGAAGGGGAGATTGGGACTATACTTCCAAAAAAGCCATTGGGCTTCAAAACTCTCTTCCAGCCACTACCCTAATAAGCAGTATTTTAAGTTACATGGAGGAAACACATTTGATACTTTTAACTTCACAGTTATTACTCAGCATTTTAGTTATATTGCAGAACTCCAGCCTTTGCAAAAGAGGTCAAACTTGACCTCTTGAAAACAGTGGAGTTAAATTATAAAAGACCCTTGTTCCTGTTTTAGGGTCTAGTGAACACAAAAGTCATTGTACCTCTTTTTAATGCCATTAGGCTCTGTGTTTCCTGTTTTGCTGTAGACTTGATTTTTTACAAGCCATCTACAGTCACAGTAAGTGAAATCCTGCAAAAATGTTGATATTTGATGAAACTAGTTGTAGGCTCAGCCCACTGATCATCTTGTAGTGTGACCTCTGCACAAAATTCCTTTGACTTTAAAAGGTATAGTCCAAACCTACACATGGATGCCCTTTTATATACATATTATTCAGCTCTGCATTTAATTGGCTGCTGTGACAGCTATAACCTTGCAGTTACTTACCTGATTTGTCTTCTGGTTTTTATGGGATTGCCATATATGGCTAAAAGAAAGAGTCTGACTGTAATCAGAACTACGTCCTTAGGTAGTCACAAAGGAAGTTCTGGGTTTTGCAAGTCTTTGCAGTTCCCTTTACAAAAACCTCTGCCTGCTAGTAACCAACTCCCTTCTATAAAAGGAGGAAGAAAGGGTGCAGTGAAGGGGTGACTCTGACTATGAGTAAACATGGTAATATGCAGTATCTCAGAAAATGTACTTACAGGTGTGATAAAAGCCTATTAACTGAGAGGAAACATGTCACCAAGATGCAGCCTCTATATCTACAGCAAAACTGCAATGCCTGACTAACTTTACTGAACTGAATTGTAGTATGTCTTGCATGTATACAGATCATAAAGATTACTCTGGGCTGTGGACTAGATCCTAGTGACTGGAAGGAATGCATGACCCATAGTGAGGGGAGAATATGAATATGAAGTTCTAGGCTGCCCTGGTCTTGTCTACAGTCTTGAAATACGGTAGCATGTCTTTTGAGTGGGGGTTGGAGCCAGAGATCCTTTCCATCCTGTATTATTCTATGATTCAGAGCTGTTTCATGGGAAGAGCTAGGTGGAATTATTACATGCCTACATCAAATAGTTGAAAGGTGGGATAATTTATGTATGAAAACATTCTAGGGCTTAGGTAGGGAGCACTAATGAAGATAAGAGATGCTGAGCATGCTGACTTCTGGACTCCACAGAACTAAAAGAAATTAAAAACAAGCTCTCTGGAATGAGGAGAAGAGATACTTTTGTTGCTTCCACTTTCGGAGAATTTGGAGGAAGACATTACTCTTGTTATCCACATTTTCTTTATAAAAAACACTGCAAATTATCAATTAGCCTAAATATATATATAGTTAAACAATCAAAAATGTCAAACTAGGACTCGCTGTTGTTCTTAGGAGAGATTTACATAAAGAAAAAGCTGATTCCAATGTCTTTTACAAGCCAGCTTGCTTTCAGTTTATTGAATGTAGGAATTGCAAGGCAGCTGAAATATGAGAGAATATAGTTTGGGTCAGATGTTCACAAGATATACGCGTAAGCAGTATAGCTGTTTATATAGCTGCTCCTGCTGTGCATACAATTGTGATTGTTCATGCAACTGAAAAATACGATTGTGCATTAAACCGGAAGAATATCCATCTACTTCGGACTGAAGGGAAATTCACTTGGCAGAGAGAATTTAGTCAGGATGCATGTCTGAAGTCCTCTCCACTTCTGCAGGCTGTATGGTGGAAACTATAAGGCCTTCATGTGCCCCAGGTGTCAGGCTTGTGCTGCTCTGAAGCTGTACCTGTTGAAACTGAGAAAGAGAGTTCCTGGTTAATCCAGTGATTAGACTAGCTGACAAGCTGTCCTGAGCGTTTCCCAGTTTTGGGATACTTATGTTGGCCATTTTAACATGCTTTTAGTGTAGTTTGATATACAGCACTTATAACTTATTTCATAACAAGACCTATGGCCCAGGTTGGCGTATGAGATCTTTTACTTTAAGAAACCATCTGCTATAACCTTCATATAAACTAGAGTAAATTTAACAAGGCAAATAATCCTTAACAAGGGAACCTTCTCCATGAAATATGCAATCTGTGACGCTTAGAAACTGTACACAACCACTTCTGTTTATCTTCTGCTTAGCCCAGGCCTACTTTGAATTAAATACACCAGATTACTTAACTGCATTACCTAACTCTTTTGTATTGTTTGCGAAGGTTTGCAATCTGTGTTTAGTAAAAACTGTAGAGGAGTAGAGCAAGTCTGTAACTGAATAAAGGAGTCAAATGGGACAATTCTGTCTCTCACTGAATAGCAACAGTCCTTGTTTCTGTTTCTTTTTTGTTTGTTTTTGTTTTGCTTTGTTTTTTAAAAAGGCTGCTTTCCATGAAGGAATTTTACAATTTGTTCAAGGTATTTGTTCTAAGAAGGAAGTTTTCCATACAGTCTGACAATTCATAACTTTAGCTGTTTCCATATATAGTACTTCAGGATGAAAAGCAGAGGATTCTTTTGCTCCAGATGAAAACAGAAGGTCTCATTTCCTCAGAGCATGGCCTGCATTTCATCTATTTCAATCATAATATGGGCAACACTACACATACTAGCACTATGGCCCAGATTTTTTGAACTGGATATGAACATAGATAGTCTCACTGTGTGCTATCACAATTGTGTTCTTGTGGTCAGACTGTGTGGTCTACTGATCCAAAACCCTGGAAGTGTTAACACCAGCAAAGACAATAAGGTGGAAAGAGTGAAAAAAAATCAAACCATTTTAGAGCATTGTATCTGGCAAACAAAAAAGTGTTTGAGTAGGACATGGGAAAGTCTCCGTAACGTTCCTGAACTCATTTTCACCCTTGTTCACCTCTTTAATGCATACAGACTCTCTCTCTTTCTCCAAACAGTGGGAGAAAACCCCTTACAAACATCTTAGATTTGTAGCTACTAGTGAAGGAAGTCTTCAGCAGGACAGCTGTGTTTCTTGGCAGTGTAGAGTATTTACACCCACCATGTAACAAGAAACCAGTGTTTTGTCATCTGCTTTGAAAAGAAGTGATGGAAATATGATCAGGGTTTGTGTGATTTTAAGAACCTTTAAGTAAACTAATAAATTTCTTGCAATTTTAGGGTGTTGGTGCAACTAGCATTGCACAGCTTTAATTGTTACTTGCAGCTTCTTTTCCCATATCACTAGCTTCTTCTCTACCACCTGGCCTGGATTTTATCTATTCATTTTCTTTTTGTGCAGCGCAGTTTATTTTTCACGGTAGCTCATCTTTTTGACTGCTTCCCATAGTTCTGTCCAGGTTAAGTGGAGTGTGTCTATTGGAGTCCAAAGTCCTTGGCTTACCTTTCACTGAGTAAACAAGTGCCCATGATGGGATGGTTATTGCCCAAAGCAATACTTGCCAAACCAGTGCAGTCTATGGGAGCACCCAGTTGTTGCTGACTGCTCAGTGCTGCGATCTCTGCTCCAAGAGTATCTGGTAAAAGGTGAGAGACCAGATGCAAGTGCAAGAGATTAAACTGTTCCTGCCACATGCCTTTCCCAGAAGTTGCTGCCTTCATGGCTGCAGCAATAGTATGCAGCCACGTCCCTGTACATTTCAGCATTGTCAGATTACTCCAATCAGTTACAGGTTTTCTTCAAAACTTTGGGCTATAAAAGCCCGGTTCTGGAGCAGCTTCCTGTGTGGTCCAGCTGTCCTGCCTACTGGAGCCATAAGCTCTGGGAGAAAGGTAGGGCAGTAAATGGCTTCCATCTCTGTGTTTATCCCATGTGTGGGTAGTCCAGTACCTTCACAAAACAAGTGTGGCAGATCTGTCTCTCATGCGTGCTCTCCAGAGCACAACATACCACCTTTCTCTTTATTTTCTGTTTTCAAGTTTTGTACTTTATTACATTAGAGTGAAACCATCATTAACAACAAATGGTCTTAAACTGTAAATTCAACTATTACCCACAGTATAATGAGCTATCTTGAAGGTCAGAGTGGCTTTTTACAGCTTGGGCCCTATTATGCATTACACAAGCAAGAGGATAACGTGCTTTTATACTGAGTAAGGAACCAGTGAGATCAAGATCATAACAGAGACCTGTGATAGCTTTGAAGGGTTGCCGAGTAAGTTATCTGCTGCTAGATGTGACTCAGAGCGTGTGTGTCCCCAGACAGGGCTCAAGTTGCAGTTTAAAGCAGTGATTTCCAACATTAAACAGGAGATATGTCACAGATCAGAGTGCAAACCAACAAGCTCTGCCAGGCCTTTAGGTTGGGCTCTCTGCTGGCAGCTGACGTGGCAAAGAGGAGATTAGAGGCAGCAGCGGGGGGGGAGAAGGTGGAGCAGTGAAACACTCTGTGCAAATGGTTGGGAGCCACTGGGGAAGAAAAATAAGCTCCTGGACTAAGAGGTGGGAAAACCCTGAGTGAAAAATTAAAAAAACATTTTTTTTTCAACGTCTGTCCTTGTCTTGCTCTATGGCCTCAGGCAGGTTAGTTCTTTTGTCATCTCTCTAGCTAGTTGGAGTCATGCTGCAAGCATGCTGTGGCAGACATTGTCCATACAAGTACTGAAAGAGTGCAGGGAATAATGGCCCTGATTTTACTCAAGTGGTGTAGCAATACACTTTCTAACAACACAGGGAAAAAATAGCATTGTTGTTACAAGTACCCCTGGAACCACCTTTTATTCTCATCCTGCAGAAGGAACCCCCCCTCCCTTAGGTACCTCATTTCAGAGCCAGCGTACCTGCCAAGTGGTGGAGTTGCACAGAATAAAATGTGCTGGTTCCAGTGACTTCAGGTGCACCAAAAACCCCCTCGCACTCAAAAGCAGCCACACAACTGGCAGGAACGTGAGGCCACCACCAAAACTGTGTGTTAGACGATATCTTATGCCACTCAGAAAGAGCAGGCTGTTTCTATGGCTACTAGTGCCTTTCTCTCAAACACATGTACCACTGGTTCTGACAAGATCATATTTTATTATAGAAAATAATTAGTCACGTACTGCTTTACACTGCAGCATTTGTTGAGCTAGTAAATAGCTGACTTCCTATAATAAAGACATTTTCCACTTAATGTATTGTTATACATGGATAGGATTTTCCTCATCTCTGATTTATAAATGCATCCAGTTTGGCCTCGAAAATCCTTGTTCTGGTTTCCATGACAACAGGTCTGATTTTTGAGGCTATTTCTTCCCTTTACTTCATCTTGGGTGAGGAAGAGTTGCTGTGCCCTTCCAGTAACAATGCAATGGGCAAGCAAAATGCTTTGAAGGAAAATCTGCACATCTGAAACCAGAAACTTCAGCCAGTTTTTTGAAACACGAGTGAGAAATGCATGAGAAGAACGGCACTGCAAACCTAGCACAGGCTTGAGTCAGGTTTTTTGTACACAGAAAGTCAAGTGCATATGTAACCCCAGGAAATGTAGTCATATACCACACTGTTATGTACTTAAACTGATCCAGTAGCCCTGAATAACACTGTGTTGGCACGTAGGACAATAACCAAACAAAGAGGATCTAGCCAGTCTGTTCATACTGTAACTTTATAGATTAATTAGTAGTGAATGCACTTTATTGTTTGAAACAGACTCTCACTATCTAAATTTTTTTCCCTCAATAGATCCCATTTTCAGTAATGCACTGCTAGGACTGTCTCTTTCATAGATCATTCACGGGTCAACCATATTCCTTCAATGCGAAACAGTGCATCTGAGACTGTGGGTAGTAAAGGCATCATAAATAATCCACAGCTGCTTTGCAAGGATCTTTCTAGAGGGTTTTTTCACTTTTAACATTTCTAGGAAAAATGAAGATAGACAGCTGCTGGTACTCT
Source organism: Haliaeetus leucocephalus (assembly GCF_000737465.1). Lineage (NCBI taxonomy): Eukaryota > Metazoa > Chordata > Aves > Accipitriformes > Accipitridae > Haliaeetus > Haliaeetus leucocephalus. The sequence goes on along the minus strand of NW_010973104.1, from coordinate 4,030,211 downwards.
ATGGTCAAAGTGGTTTTGTAACTGCTGTTCTAAAATGATAAAGAAGTGGGTTTTGCAGACTCCTCAGAAAATCCCTGGAGGTGGTCTTGGTTCCCATTCCTGCAGAGAAGAATCACAATGTACCTACATCTTTGGGGGTAATAAGTACCTTCAAATGTGCAGTCCACTAAGGTTGCAGATAAAATGTTTGTCTTTTGCTTACCATAGAGTTCCTCTTAATTTATGTGAGTAAAAGACTCTATGGAACCATAATGTCTAAGGTATCATTGTATTATGGCTTTATAGTCTCATTTGCGTTTGAGCTGGGAGCAGCATGATAAATCACCTAGCTGTTCCTTAAACTAGTACAGGGTTGCTCCAAGTGTTTAATCAGAATATTTGAGTTTCCAGGCCATCTTTTGGAGCAGAAGATCAACGTGTAGGTTAGGTATTCTCCATTAAGACAAAATGCAGGAGTATCTCATTTAGGCATGTTTTATCCATGCTATTGTAACCTGTGCAGAGAGAGAGCATATCTGTAATTTACATTAAAGGCTAATCTTTGAATCCTAAACAAAGAACATGCAGTCCGTAACTACGCAATACCTAATGCATCTCATGGCAGGATGAGATTGCCAACCATGCATAAGCGTTGCTGAAAGCCAAGCACAGTTAAGAGCGAATCAATATCAGACGCAACACAAAAGTGATTTAGTGATTGCCTTAAATAACCATGCACAGGTTTTCCCTTTTGTCATGACTAAAACATGATGATCAGCCTGCTGTAACAGCAAGTCCCTTGGTGAGAATGAAGTCATAGCAGTACAATTTCTGGCTGCACAGCCAACTAGAAACAATATAAATGCACTTTTTTTTCGTGCCCTACTGTTATATGTAGGGGATTAAAAACTGAGTCATTTGCTGGAAAACATACTGATCCTGTGGCAGTAGGATGACTCTTAAGAAAGCTCTTGTAATCTGTAAAGGCTAATTATAAGAGTGGTGAGTGATAAATATTTGCTTTGACTAAAGCAAGGACATAGAAAGTAGACACAACTGAAAACAGTGTAACCTACACAATTGCATATTGCACTTCTAACTCTTCAGATATCAACTTTTTCTTCCCTGAATTGCTATCACACTTAGAACACTATTGTGGTTTTATAACCTAGGGCATTGGAAAAGACGTGATTTTTACATGTTTGGGTTTGTCTTCATTTCTTGTGGTATAACTTCATGCAATATGGCAATACACAGAAGTATGCTGTTGAATTTCTAAATTTTATTTGTGGCACTGTCTGAAAGTTTCTCCAAATAGTTAACTGATTACTGCTTTTCATGTAGCCCAGGGCAAGTTTAGAGGAAATAAATGTAACATGAGTTAGTCATCCTTAAATAATCTTAAAGCAGGGAGCCCTACATTAACAGCAGGCTGATATTAAGCTCTGCAGTGCTATCTCCAGTAAAGCTTTTCTCATGACTTGGAATAAATTTACGAGCTGTCATTTATTTGTTTGTTTGCTTTTTCTCAGCAGGAGAATTACTGTCTGGTTGCTGAAGTATCAATTATTCTTGTAAAATTGAATAGTACGGTCTTAGGATCATGCACATGAAAGCTAACATAATTTGAGACATGATAAAAATTAATAAGATACCAACTCTGTTAAAACATCTGTGATAGGTACTTTTTTTGTGCTAGAGGATAACTTTTAAATTAGAAGAACAGAAAAGAATAGGGTTGAAAAGGACTAGCAGACTTGATCTAACTCTGTATTTTTTTTTATTTTTTCAGGCTTCTGCTGTCAGGCCATCTGCAGCTGTTGTCGGTCAACCATTGATCTGACCTCTGAAAGGTAGAAACCCATTCTGTTCCCTAGCTGGTCGTTCAAGTCCTTTTATTCTAGCATTTAAATTGGATTTTATTCAATTTTATTTAAATCCATTATATCAACACTAAATGAACAGAAGCCCTCCCACTCTGCTCTGTGGCATCCCATTGTATACCAGCATTTTATTCTTTTTCGTGTCCTATACATATTAATTTCCCTTAATCTTTCATGCTAATGTATGTTTCCTTTTCCCATTCTTTTTCTCTTCTTGATTATTATTAAATGCCTGGATGATATGTCATGTCATAAAAGCCCTGAGAAATGTCACGTACTGGAGAGAAACATAATAGTTTATGTTTAAAAAGCCCTAAGCATGGTAATATCTGCTTTTCAGGCTGTGGGGCCGTTCTGGCTACCTCTCAGAAAAACTAGATCTCTGGAGAGAAATAGATTTATGCTGCTGATGGTGTTTTGATTTTGAACTTTGATACCGAAATTGGAGGTTCAGAAATGAATCCTATCTTCTCTCTGGTTCATCTCTGCCCTGACATGATAATGGGTCACTTGGAACAATCAGCTGGTTTCATTAATTATTAATGCTAACACATGGCAAAAGCAATCTGGAGATTCACTGGATGTGTGGGGGTCTGTTGATGGAAATGTAAAGAGGGCAATTATCAAACTGAAAATAAATGAGTGCAGCAAGTGCCAAAGAGGAGGGGGAATCAGCAGAAGGTTTAGGTATGGCTGCAAGAATAAAAAGATATTTTATTTTACAGTCAGATGCATATCTTAAGTTACATTAAAGTGAAAATTCCTAAAGCAGGGCATGTAGTTCACATGAGTATTAGGTTACTTGGCTGAACTGTGGTCTATGCAAATATGCATTTATAAACCTTCATAAGAATTTTGATACTTGCTGAGTGTATTGAAAAAGCAGTAAGCTATTCACTACTAGGGAACTGTATACCTAGACAAACAAGAACATAACTCTCATCCATGCATTTCAGTAGCTTTCTTGTGTATTTATGCTGAGGGGAGAAAACAGAAGTCTTAAGACCATGGAATAAGAGCTGCTATATGACATGAGTGCTGTTTGAAGGTGACATTTTATCTACGTCAGCCTAGGTAGTCTAATGAAGAATGATACTTACTGCCACTGTAGAAAAGGACCTGTATGAATTTGCCCTGAAGGGTGATATAACAGGAGGGGTTATTCCTATGGTTTCTGCCTCTGTTTGCTGCATAGACGCTATGCATCGTAACAGGAGCTCATGTTCTGGTAGTTTCAAAATGGCTGAAAAAATCAAAAGCAGAAGGAGCTCTCCATACATTTTGTTCCTATCTCCCTAAAGAAAAAGACTGCATTGTTAAGCTTTGTGCACAACAATAACATCTTTGAATGTCTTAAAGAACGGTTCCTGAGAGATTGGTGTGTTCAAAACCCCCTACCCTAGTCTGTGATGTGTTGCCAAGGTCTGCTGGCCTCCTCTGGGTGTTGCCTGGATTCAGCTTCCAGGAGAGCTTTCCCTCCTGATGGCCAGAGGCCCCAGTGATAGCAGAGCCATCTGTGACACAGCTCCAGATACGTCAGCCCCGTTTTGTTCTGCATTACCTAACCACAGCAGCACTGGAGGGCAAGGCTAGAAAGGTTAACAACTCCCTCCTGCCCGCAAATTGCTAAGGAGAGTTGGCACAGGGGAGAATAAAACACGAAGCAGCTCTCTCTTGCTTAGGCTGCCGCAGCTCATGCAATGCCACGCATTAATGAAACTCCAGACTGTCTGATGGAGTTTTTCCCATAGAGCAAAATATTAACTAAGTCAATTGATTGCATTTTCATTTCTTGAGGGAGCGTTCAGCCCACACATCCTATTGTGTGTCTGATCACAAAGATGTGTCTGCTGTAGCAATATTGTGTTATCTTACAGATGCTTTGTGCTACATCTTGAGCTGTTGCCTCTGATGTAAAAGGAAATGGAAATTCTCGCTCAGAAGACTGACCTGACAAAGAAATAAATTCTTGTAAATTCAGTGTCCCAAACTTAGGAAATTACAGTAGCTGCTGCTGAAAAGTACTGTGATAAATCCCCATCCATCTGGAATGTTTTCATAATCCACTACAGATTGCCAATTAATTGCATACTTAGTTCTATGTAATAAGGACAGATAGTAGACTGTATTAGTGTAAGTCCCCCAGAGGCAGTGGAAATACATCACAATGTTCTTAAATAGCATATTTTTATTAAAGCAATGCCTGCAAGCTTCTGTCTGGTACTAGAAATCTATTGTGCTAGGAACTGTACATGTGATGAAAGGCCAGATTTACAGCACATAGTCCTATTAAGTGAAGCACTTAATTGCTTACTTCAAGTACCAGTTTAAATAAACTGATCTCATCTATTTTCTAATTAAATGTGGGAAATTATAGTGTCGCTGGTTGGGACACAAGGTTTTAAAATCCTCTTCTAGAGCAGGAGGAACTGTAAATTGTCTTATGCTGTTAAGATTAAAATGAGACTTGTATCACAGAAAGATACCTTTGAACAATGGTGTGTGAAATATTTAGGATTTTGCACACATAAATAAATCACAGATTTTTTGCTAATTTATGGAGAACCTTTTGTGGCCAGGTTGGATTTAGACTAAAATTCCTATTCATTAAACCACTTACATAATGGGAAGATGTCATTTTTAAAACCACATATATTTAATTTTACTTGGATTAATCAGGTTTTTCTGTGCTCTACTGAACATAATTTAATTGATGACCTTTTCCTGCTTACAGTAGTTTTAATATTTTACTGCAATGTTTCTGGGAAGCAACTCAGTAAACAGTAATTGTTGTCCGGAGGATAAAAAAGGGAAAAATCTGTGTTTCCAAATCAAGTCAGATTGTCACAGGATTGTTAGGGTCTAAGGAAATTACACATCTTCACATTTTATTTCATTTACTGCTACAGTTAGTTGTTCCTGCATACCTGTGATAACCATAAGGGAGTTGTGTAATTTTTTCAGTTTAAAATTCTTCTGAACATTTTGTATATGTCTTGTATAACTGGCAACATTTTAGTACATGAAGTCATAATACTAAGTATAACATCCATGTGAAAATCAGTAGTGTATTACCAGAGATGGCTGCACTGGTGCAGAGTTCATTTTAACTTGAATTGCTCTCAGAGAGTTCTGGATTAATCTAGAATGCCTTGGAGGGCTCCCACTGAAACGCCTCCACCTGCAACTATAACTTGTCCCAACAACTAACTGATTTTTTACTTTCTGAACATGTTGCTCCTGTGTGTGAGTTTTTCAGAAAGGAGAAAGCCGACCACTTAGAACAGTTTGCTGCTATCAAGAACCACCACTTTTCTTTGCTGTTTCCTTCCTTCTCTTGAAGTTGCCATATGACTGATGAGGCAAAAATTCTGCCATGAACCACTACGTGTAAGAAAAGCCAGATTGAGCCTGGACCTCCCTGCCTCCTCATGTATTATACATCTGAAACTCATGATAATTTCATAGGATTTCACTCTCTAAAAATAGTGTCTTCATGACCTAGGGCCTCTGGGTCTTCCCAGTAGCAGGCACCACATAAATTAAGCATTCAGCTCCACCTTCACTTTTGTGCTATAGGCTCAGTTTAGCTTAATTCCCAGGAGTGCCAAGCATACATTTGCCAGTTACAAGGGATACTTTATTTATTACACCTGGAAGCATGAAGCACTTGTGTACATTGGGAGAGTCTTCTTGCATTTAGCCTCCCACAAGCCCACATGCAAGAGACATTATTATTATTTTAGAACAATAAACATGTTATTTCTATGTTTATAGGGAGAAGTCACTTCAATGGATTATGAGTAGATGCGTGGGTTTTCCTGTCTCTTAAATGCAAGGTGGGTTTTTTTGCTGTTCTCAAACGTTTTTTATACCATCAAACTAGAGAATCTGATTCATGTAATCCAATCAAAGATGTTAGTAATGAGAGCAGTAGTTACTAACCACATAGAAAACTGCCACTGTCTCTTTTCAGTCCTGATAAGACTCTTCCTTTTTAGCCATCTCTGAACTCCACAACTCTGGGAAGCGTCTGCGTCACTTGTAGCCACATGCCTGCGTTGACGGTAGGTTGTAGAAATGCTGATTAGAGCCATTTGATCAGGATTGGTATTAAAGTGCCTAGAGGAAGTCACTCCCACAGTGCAGGATAAAACTATTGGTTCCTCATATGTGACAGATTTCAGGAAGTTTCTTACACCTTCAAATACAAGGGGAAGGTTTCTTGAATCTAAAATCTTTTGAATCTTACAACAGAATTCCATCAAAGTTTCTCTGTGATAGAGATAAGTTGCTCCTAGCTAGTCTTTTTTTTTTCTTTCTAATTAACAAAAAAAGCCACTTCTGAATATGACTGGATTTTCCTCTAACTTTAAGACATCTGCTCACTAAGTATGGTGAATTACCAGCACCTTTCTCATGTCCAGCTGCAAAGTATTTTAACATCTGATCATCATGTTATAAGAACACCTAATAAATAACAAATGAATGCCTGCTGGCAGAAAAGAAAAAAAAGCATGCTACCCAGTTAGCACATGTATGTGAATGTGTCTGTAAAATAAATACACATTATAAGACCATATCTACACACTCATGCATGCCATTATAGTTGTGTATATTTATACATTGGATAGATATAATCTTCTTTTTTCTTTGCTGTGTTGATGGATTAATTTCAGAACAGATACACCAAGTCCTCAACCATATGAATGATTTGAGTCATATTGAAGTCCTGTTCATTTATACCACCCATATAGTTATGGGCCTGTGCTCTCCCAAATATATAACCAGCTTTTTGTGTTTCTCGCATACATTTGCCAAAATGTGTTGTTCTGAAGTAACTTTTCTGTTTTGATGCCACAACTGAGCAATAACAAGAACTGACAAATCTTTGTGTGTGTGTGTTGATCTGCTATATATTTAACAAACAGCATTCTTTCTCCCTCAACCTCCACAAACACACTCTTGTAAATCTAAATCAAAGCCCATTCAGGACATTTCATTTTAAGTGGTTTCATCTTACTGTAATTACCAAGTCATGTGAGGAGTAGCTAAACAATTGTCTGCACAACAATGGAGATGAAATAAAGATAGCCTCTAATTAATTCCATCTAGGTTATAATTAATTTTGACTGAGTTGCTCAGGACAATATCCTTAAGTCTCAGAGATTTCTATAAAGAGGACTGATCACCAGCTGCTGCTCTTTGATTTTTAAAGCAGATGGGGCTATTTCCAGCTATTGCTTAAAAGGAAATGATGAGGATAGAGAGTGATTGATTAGCTTTGAATAGGCCCTGGGGTAAGACTGCTAGAAGGAATGCTCTGTTAGCAAACTAGTCTGTGACAATGTCTTCTGAAGATTTTTGAGACATTTTGTTGTAATTTGTCTTTAAATTTGTAAGAACTGTTTTTTGCTTTGTCAGAAAAAAGTAAAAACTTGTGATGTAATGCCACGTCAGTAAATGTTTCATCACATGCTGTATGTTAAATCTGCTTTGGGTCATAGTGGTGCTAAAGGCCGCGATAAAGGATACAAATATGAATGTTTCTAGTCTTTGTCATTTTGTAGAAACAAAAGATGAAAAATATCTGTTAGATTGTTATCCTAGTTCCACCTGTCAATGTAGAATTGTTCTCTACTTCATTATATGGGAAGTTTTGGTGAATAATTCATTAAAACTAACTTATCTGAGAAATTCTGCCACCTTGCTGACAAATTGCAAAATTCTCAAATGGTTTTGTTGTTAGAAAATACTTATAAATTTCTAGAATAAATAAATCCTAGCTTGCTGGTAGGCTCTGCTCATTGGGATTAATGGATGTATAAACTGAGAGTTTGGCAGTTTTTCAACTACCACAGTATTTAGATTCCTTGATTGGATAGCTTCTAGAACTAGCCAATACCTGGTATGTTCTTAGTTATGCATTTAAATGCAAAAGGTGAAAATTAAGGTTAGAAGTTAGCTTTCTCTGACTATCTATCTCTAGTAAAACACTTGTGTAAAAAGAGAGAAGATATGTGACAGCTTTAAAGATAAAATTTTCAAAGCTTGCAAGCACCACCTGCAATTGTTAGTGAGGAGGGAAAAGTTAAAATGTTTTCCCCACTATGATATGCGTTAGGAATAAATAGAAAAGCTGGTGATTTAAATGTTAACTGATGGTATATCAAATACTTTTTCTAGGAACTTCTTGTTCAATGTACATTTTCCTGTGTTAAATTTTCTGCATCCTATCATTTTGTTTGACTGCCTTTTCATTGCTGTAGTGTATGTACAATCCTACTAATTCTTAAAGACATGGTGCCATGTGCTTTTGAAAGTGAACTTCCCACTGAAAGCAATGTTTAAAAGCTTATATGAAAGGTCTGTTAATATGTGATAAAAGAAATAGCCAAAGAAACTAGATGAGCAATCTATGTATTATACTGGGGTTTTGAAATTATACTGGTGAATGCATTTTGTACCGATCTTTCTACTGTGCGTGATATGCAGCTTGAGTCCAAATCAGTTCTTGTGTCCTGTTTAGTCTGAGAGAGAAAACTTACAGTTCTGTTTTTAGGAAAGCATCAGTGTGGAAATACTGCCTGCATCATCTCTTTGCTTTACCTTGAATATGACAGCTGTTGAATCTGTTTAGTGCTCTTTTTTGTGTGTGTTTTCATTCAGAAGTCTATTGCCTCATTTTCCCTACAGTGCATTAACTTTTTGAAGCCACTGAGATCATTATAATCCTTTAACGTGCCTTTTACATAACGGAGGCCACAAAGTTTCACCTAGTAATTCTTGCATTGAGCCCAAGAATCATGTCCCTATTGTAAATTCCCTCTTTTTTTCCCCTTAACACAGGTATCCTTAAACTCTTTGGTTTTCCCAAGTAGATAAAGTATTTTAGTAATTGTAGGCATGTCTGTGTTGTACAGAGCTGGTACATTACTCAATCAGTTCTAGGCAGGCTGGCATCCCTAAAGCAACATGCAGCACCCTGAGAAGCTACTAACTCAAGTAAAGCTACAGCTTGTCACTGGCTGTGTGATGATGTGCTGAATGCTTTAACAATTTTCAGCTGGCTTCACTTGCCCAATATCATTGCTGATTTTTGTAGGGAAGAGCCATGTCCCATTTATTTTAGAAAGCTGTCATAATCCTGGGTCATAATCCTGCTGAATATATGTCTGTGTTTTAAAATAAATGAAGTCAGTTCTCCCTCTTTAGCAATATCATACTTCCCTTGCTTCCAGTTTTAGGTCCTCTAAAGCATTGCATGGGCAGCTTCCCTGTTCTCTAGCAATTTCCAGCCTGCCTGGACAACAGAAATAAATTGTTTTCTCAGACACTAACATACTGAAGCAGTAGAGTTACGGTTTTCAGCCTAATGACTGTCCCCAGAGTAATTCAGTTCTTTGTTTAAAAGGAGAGATTTTTAAGTGAATCACACATTTTTTTTCTTTTCTTCAGAGGATTCCTCCATGCTGGCAAAATCTCCCATGGGAAGTTCTAGAGAAAATTCAAGGAAGATCTATAGTTTTGACAGTTTTGCATTGCTTGCTTCTGGCTTATTCAGGTATGTTGTTAAATTAGCCATAATTCCTTATCTACTCTCAGACTGCATGACAGGAGCAGAAATCCCTCTCCATGTACTAACAAACTGGCAGACTTGGCCCATGACTCATTACTGAATAGGCACAGGAGGCCTGTCCTTTTCCAGGATTTCGAAGATATTTTCCTCAGACTCTTTAGGAGAAAGAGGAGGAGTTAAACAAACATGGAAGTCTGAAATCGTTAGCTGAGAGTTTTCATAGCTAACACACATCTTGAGCATCAGGCTGGGATATAAAAATCTTAGTTAAGGGGCTTTACATATATATGTTAAGATGTTCTAAACATTGCCATGTTGAGAAAGAATGGCTGCATGTTCTGGTTCAAGGCATTCAGTAGTGCTCTCAAGTGAGGGTTTCTCAAGCTGAAGTCTTCTGAGGCTGAGGGCACAAGCAGCTTTCCACAACTACCTATCATCAGTATTAATACCTAATTCTGCCTAAGGCACAGTAATGAGATTTCTGTAGTCATTTTATGACTTGAATGACTTTATTCAGTGGTAATGCTGAATTACTGTATTCCTGCCCTTCTGGTTTCTTCTTCCATTTTCACTTGTTCCTGCTTTTGTCCTGCCCTCACTTTTGTCAAAGGAATTTGTTATACAGCAAAGTGGATCAGGGAACTGATCCAGCTTAAAAATCACCTGATTTTAAAGCCAGATCAGTCTCCTGACAGGTTCACATTGTGGCCTCTTGGGCACCTATAAGGAAGAAAAGGGTGGTATTACCAGGAACTGGTGACATGACGTGAAGTCTTTAGCAACATAAATCCAGCCTGAGGGACTTGTTCATGATGTTTGCTGGGCTCTCTGTACTAACAGGGAAAAAATACTGCAGCTCTTCTGAAAGCTGTGTTAATGTCTGACCAAGAGGCCAGTCACTCACAAAAAGGAAGCACAACCCTGAGATCAATCTAAGAAGGGTTGTTTGGTAGGATGATGCAGCTCTATCTAGAGAAGCAATTTCTGTTTTGTGAAGAGAGTACATGTAAACTCTGTCCACCCACCTTATTTTCATCTAGCTTCCTGTTCTTTTGGGCTGTGACCATATTTGTAGCAATGCCAAGTGCATGAGGTGCTGGGAGTGGGGTCTGGGAGCATGTCTTCTCAGAAATAGATTGTGTGAATTTACTGTGGGTTGACTTTTGCTTTAAGTTTGTTAAGGGACCGTCAGTTTGGACTGTTGCACCAGGATACTCATTGAGTCCTGGACTCAGTGGGTTATGGATCCGACTTGGGATTTCTTTGGTACCACGAACACAGACTTGCTCCCTCAAAGGAAGCAGTATCTTGAAAGGTTATAAATCCCTGTCTCATAAACCCCTGGTTTTGGGGCAGTGATTCCCTTCTGTGGTCCTTTGAGACAAGTTTCTGCACTAAATTCTTTCGTTGCCCAGTAATAATTCCTCTCTCTCATTCTCAAGTCTCTATACAGTATCTGCTCTTTGTTTCCTGCACATCTATGTTTTCAAGATCTTATCTGCTAATATGAAATATGTTTCCTTGTTCCATACATTAGAAACTGGAAAATGTACGTGTAATTCTGGCTACTATTTCCAACTTTTCTTCTCCTTTCTAGACTTTGATCTATTCATGGCCAGTGGTGGAGCATGGCCTCCACAAGCTGTAGTACCTAAAATTATGTGGGTGTCGTGAGGGATCCAACAGACTTCTCCACTTTGAAGCTGGACCCCATCACGAAAAGCACTGATTCAGATGTGGGAATGGCTTGCTCTAGGATGGTTATGAGTCCTCTCCATCAGCTAGCTACCTGTCCTGCTTCTACCTTGGAAACCCCCACAGAAACTCTGGTTTTGGTCAAAAGGGTTCTTAGGGGAATAGTAATAATTGAGTAAGAATGCTTTAGATTACAGTCCTGCAAAGATCAATTTTCGGGACTCAGGCCATAATCCTCCAAGGTGATCTTAGAGTGGATAATTGCAAGAGATGATTAGCCTTCTGACTTTTTCTTTTGGTGGCTCTTCTGGTGGGGTGGTATTTGAGGGGAAACTGAGGCATACTGAAGAGAACAAGCTTGCCTGAAATGTTGTAGCCAGCTAGGAGGAGACTAGTAGAACTGGGCGATAGAATCAGGTGTCTGAATATCTTGCTTAGCTTTTTTTTTTCCCCACCCCTTTTTTGTTTGTGGACCCTTTATTAATAAATTTAGCAAGACAAGGGGCTTGCTTTTCTTAGTTCCCTTCTCAGTCCTTTTGGAGTAAACTACAGACCTCTAGTGCTTCGTGCACTACAGTTGAAAAATGCACCAAGCAATCTTGTATCCTGTTCTCTGACTTTCCTCAGCTTTCCTTTGAACTGTAAGTGAGAAATAATTACAACAGAATAAACAAAGTGCATGTCTCTAGAAATACTTTATCTATGAGAGAGTTTCAAAATTATAAGCTATGGAAATTGTCTGATCGCAGGTGATTCTTCTGTAGCCAAGATCTTGACCAACTTGTAAGTTTACTATCTTTTCCTGATGTATTGCTGAGATATCCAGACTAGATTTTTGTCTTTTCCCTGTGAATAATTTTTTGCATGGCTTCCAGTTAGTCTTGAAAAGGAACTTCGTCTGATCTTGGGAGAGAAAATTAGAAAGGAGAACTAGACAGCCACACCCTGTTTCCACACATCTCTATATTTGTGCTTACTCTGCTCTTTGCAATCAGTGTCTCAATGTTAGTTAGTTCCCTCTTGGGCACATAAAATGATACCAGGATGGCATTTCAGGTTGCAGACACTGAAACCAAAGGCCTTTTTATGGTGTCTCAGTTGTGCCTCCTTTGTCCACTTGAAAAAGGTTTTTTTGAATATAAGAAGCTTACTTAACCCAGGGTTTAAAGCTATTTTTATCCAGCATGAAATGTGCATGGAGAGAAGGCATTCCGAGATAGAGGACAGCACTGTTTGTTTTTCCTCAAGGTCTCCTTTATGCTTGAAAGAGGTGAAACTAGTTTCTGGAAAACCTAGGTAATAGTCAGATATCCTGTACACCCACACTGTTTGGGTCAACTCCTTGAGGGACAAAGAGGCAGATTAATTTGCAAAAGCCCACTAGTGTAGTCAGTTCAACTGTAACTCCATTTCTTTGGATGGCGCTAATTTCTACTGAGATTCTGGATCCTTATCTCTGAGATCTTATTGAGTCCTCTCAAATACATGTGGAAATTTCTCCTTCCCAGGCCACTGCTCCTGCACTGTTTGTAATAATAAATCAGAGCCTTCCTGTGTTCACCTCACTGATTAGGTACCAAAATTGCCATTATTGTAATAATCTATCAAAGTGTAGGCTCTTTTTAAAACATAGATCCATAGTACAGCTTGGAGGTTAGCAGATGCCTTTATTCTTCAGTTCCCCAATATTTATTGGAAATGTTTATGTAGGTGCCAACTTGTGGGGTTGAGCTTTGCAGAATTAAAAATACTGGCACAAGGATGACTGATAGACTTTTGCAGGCTTTACAAGAGCAGCCATGTCACTACTATAAGACAGTTTCACTCCACCTTAAATGGAGAAGCATGTCTGTTGCCATTGTGAGCTTTTAATCACTCCAATTACAGTGCTTTTCCCATCCTGACAGCTGGCATGCACAGGAGTCCCTTGTTAAGGCTTGCATGAGAGGTAGCTTTTTTTTTTTTTTAGTCAAGTAAATGACCACACTACCAACCACAGTCCCAACAACACCCAGCAATTTGCTCAGCTGGAGAGTTTGCTGATTTCACACAGCAGATGTTTAATGCAATACCCACTATAATGTGCACAATAACTGCCCTTCCAGAGTATGCAGCAACACAAAGCATGCTGAATCCAAGGGGTTATTAAAAAGCCACTATACCAGAGTTAACATTAAACAAGAGCTCGGTTAAAAAAGCTGTGCTTGTTGTAGCTGGACGTTTAGCAACACAGGCTATGTGGCTTTTGAGTCAAAAGTGGGTAAACTCTATGGTAACAGAATAAAAATGCATGTGAGTCTATAGAAGAAAACATATTCTGCAATCCACATAAAGGATCAACTTTATCTCAACTGAGAATGTTGCTTTCCAAGTACTTGATGAACAAGACACAAAATCCAGTCCCAGTTGCACTGAGAGTTTTCACGGTAATCATAATTTGCCTCTTTAACACTCATATCCCAGCAGTAGATCCTGTTGCTCTTGTACAAATTGAGTACCAAAGCCTGAAGAAGGGCTGTGGATTTCACTCTCCACGAGGCCTGTCATGATTTGTGATGGGTCAAAGATTTATTAACTAGCCAAAGGCCAGAGAGGAAGTACGGCATGTGTTTTTGTCTTAGCGGCAATACCAGCTCATGTAACTCTCTGGTTGACCACCTAGTGTCCTGAACTGCGGAACTGGTTAGGCTGAAAATTTACTTTAAAAAAAAAAAAATTTGGTTGTGGGGGTTTTTTTGTTGTTGGTTTTGGTTTGGTTTTTTTCTCTCCAATATAGCCTGTTCTTTTCCTTCACTTGGCTTACCCAAACAGTCAGATGGATACTTCTGGCACAACGAAAGAGATGGTTCTAGATCATCCTTCGTTGGTTCTTGCAGCTGTGTTACCCAATATCTTACTATTACTGCACTGTCACTAAACTCACAGAAGTTCCTCAGAATGTCTTCAGAAATGCGTTCTCTGGAAAATCTCTCCAAATAGTACTGAGTTGAGAACCCCCACTTAAAACACACTGTCTAAATCAGATGCAAAACCCTATTTGAGAAGAAACAAGTCAATGCATTTGCCACCCTGGCCCATTAACACTAACTAATTTATGCACCAAAACCAGCTGCATTGCAAAGTTCTCCAAAGGCACTAGGATAACCTGGCTACTTCCTGCATCCCCATATCAGCTCTTTTTTTTTAGAGAGTGGATAACCCCTGGGACGTACAAGGCTGTGTTAACAAATGCCAGGTCTCAGACTAGCAAAGAACCTGCCTGAGAAGAATGGGTCTATACCAGCCCCCTTGCAAATCTTTCCTCTTAATCCCAGTGGCTTTCACAGTTCTGCGGAGCTGGCTGCTTTGACCTTTTTTTATTTTTGGTTTAATATACAGCTTTTTCTTGTTGGTGCTGAGCTGGAACTGTAGCTGCTAGTGCCTTCTCTAGTGATCAGAAAGACTTGCAGAAGTGTTGGCTTCAGTTCTGATACAAATAACAATGAAACTAGGAGCCAAGAAATGTGAGCAAAACACAAATACCCTGGAGAGACATGTGTCATGGCTGTGGTTTTACACCCGCCTCCCATGCCCTCCTTCTCCCTGCTGTAAAAGTTTGTTTGAAAGTTGCAGAATAAGAGTTGTTACAGGATCTCTTTCTCATTTATAACAGTGCAGAGCTACAGGCTTTCTTTTGTATATGGCAGTTTAGTTCCCTTGCGCCCTGCCACGATTCAGTCCTGCTGTCTGAAGGTAACTTCAAACTTTCATTGATTTCACTGTGCGAGGGTCTAGATCCCAAGTTTGCTGTGCCCTGAATCTCCCCAGCCAGATGGCTCCATAAGACCCTGAAAACCTGCTCTAAAGGCCCAGCTTTGCTGACTGCCTGTGCTCAGCAACCTCTATTCCCTGTCCCTCTCCAAAGTAAGAAGGTGGCCTTAGGGACAGGCTTTGACATAAGAATTTGTGTTTAAAAGGCACTTTTTAGTTGTGCTAATTAATTGTACTAATCCTTATCCGAAGTTTGTGATGCAAGCATCTGCTTGTTGGTATTGCAGGCAGTTGCAGGTGCCCAGGCAGCTACAGGAGGGCTGCTCTGAATGTGTGCAGATGCCAGAAAGGGCACAAACACTGCCCACTTGCATGTTGTTTCAGATCTACCTTTATTCAGGAAGGCTCAGGATCGCTATGGCAACCCCAATCACAAACCGTAAAGGATTCATGCTAAAACCCCAAAAGGCTCACCCTTTAAGGGCTTTTCTCTCTTCCTCTTTCTTATTTTCTCCATCACAGAAATCACTTCTGAGCAGATGGGCCTATAGCAGCTTTATCATGGACCCTTTGTGTACCGGGAGCCCTTTGTTCCCCGGCTTTTCGAGGCTGAGCAAATGCAGCTGCTCTTGGAGTCAGTGGGAATATCGGGTGTTTGTTTTCCAGTTATTCAGATCAGCAGGATCCTTGCGATGGAATCACCCAGTCCAGTGGCTCTTTTCAGTTCTAGAATATCTTGGTGGGGTGAGGTCTATAACTGCTGGTCTTGCATTGCTCCCTTACTACAGGCAGAAAAGCTTTGGTGCATTTTCTGTGTGCCAAAATTTTAGGGCCCTGGGACATGAGGTCTGTTAAATCTTGTAGGAGTGGTATAAGAGATTATTGCCTCATCTATTCTTTACACCCTGCTCTGAAAGGTTACTAACTTGATCACAGAAGCAACTACTCATTAACTACATATACGCCTCTAGCCTCAGCTTAGAAGAGTACTGTGAGCTTCCATGGATGGGAATTTATTTGGTTACTTCTTGGACTCTGATTGTTTTGTCTCTCTAGCTGCTTGCTTGGTCCCATCTTGGATATCTGTTTACAGTGGCATCATCACACCTTTAATTTTTCTGTCCTTATCCTACTTACGCAAATAACCTGTTTACATAAAGCTCTGTCCATCAGATGAGCTTTGTGATGAACAGGAGATTTGGGGAATTCCTTTGCTCACCCACAATGTACCAGAATAGCTCAGGGGGATCACTTATCATATTTTATTCTCTATATGCTGAATGCACTTCAGAACCATCTTCCTCTCCCAAACTGAAATGTAAAAAGCAATTCTGTTCATCCCACTGACCTTCATGTCCTCGCCCCTGGTGGACAGAAGGAATTCCTACACAGCTAATATTTTCTCTGCTTCTGAGCAAAACTTCTCCTTTATTTGCTCTGAGTCATATTGGATGTTATCAGTGGCTCCATGGTTACACAATTCACCCTTTGCTACCTGCCTAGAATTTACCACAAGATTATCAATTGACAGAAACTGGAGGACTTTTATAGGTACAAACCTGAATTTCTCTGATTTATCTCAGCCGATTTTGACTGCTGACGCAACTCCATCTAAGTCCATCCAAGATTTTACACAAACAGATGTGGTGTGCACAACTCACAGAACAACACATTTGCACTTGCATCCTTTGGCTGAAAGGCAAACCAGCTGTATGGGTGGGGGGATTTCCTGGATCGTAGCAGTTGAAACAGGAAATAGGGAAAATTCAGCCAAAAAGACTTTTTCAATTCTCTAAAGAACATGCCTTGGTGAGCTTCCAGACCAATCTGGCTTTGATTGTCTCTTACTTACTTGATGTAATGAAAAGAGAGATCTCTATTTTTTATTTGATTTTTAAACAGAAGTAGCAGATCAGCATGGCCAAAAGTGAATAGGAACAATCTGAGGAATTGCTAAATACTAAAAGAAAGTAAAGGTGGTGTGAGGGGTTATATTGTTATTGTCTGATTGAGCTTCAGCTTCAGAATGTACAGTATTTAATCACACAATCTTATATGATTGTGTTTTATGAATATATTTGTTAAATAATTAGGTTGGTTCAACAGCGTCCTTGGTGCCTATGGTGGGAATATCTCCTCCTTTTTGTTTTGATACCAAGTCTGAGTAGCTGTAGTCTCTCAAATGATATTTCTGACAATAAACAAATTTCAGTGCATATGAAATGACTGGTGCAGCATGAAGACTCTCCGACAGAAATAGTTCACGAGTGATTACCCCCTCTCTATCTCAAGCATATAACACAGCAAATGTTTGCAGGGCATAGCAATCTAGCAATAATTATAGTATCAGTCCTATTACTTCTGAATGAAAATGCACAAGAGAACTATATGTACAAAACCCCAAAATATTTCCTGGGCATAAAGCCAAAGCAGAATAATTTAACCACTTCAAACTATTTCATGATTTGGGGACTTTTTTACATGCTAACACGTGAAAATCAACGTGTTCTCAAAGAAAGCAGAGGTTTTGCAGAAACAGTCCTTTGTAGCGCCAGAATATTTTTAAATAGAATTTTGACCCATTTTCCCAAGGGGATCTCTAGAGGCGTAATGTTCAAAACTCAGGTGCATGTGCAAATTAGGGGCAAAAGTCTAATTTGCACATGCATTTGCCATGACTGTAAGAACGGATTAAACTGAATTGGTGTTAGGGGATTAATAATACTCCGGGTCTGAACAGAAGAGAAGTGTGAGGGGGTGGGAGGTGGTTCTAATTTCATGATTCCTGCCAATGTCAACCCTGGCATATATATAATTAGCCTACTTGATTAGCCTCACAGAATAAAAATATGAATGGGGGAGCTATTCTACTCTGCCAGCCTCTAAGCTGAGGAGCTGGAAGGAGCAGAGAAAGGCCGAGGGGTGGGCAGTGAAGCCTTGCGGATATAACAGTTGGTAATGAACTTTTGCTAGCTAGAGGCTTAGCATGACTTCCTTTTCCCTTGTTCATGGCAAAGCTCCAGCCACAGCCTCCTTCCTGAAGTCACGGTCTCTCTCCAGGACACAAGGCAGCTTGTACAGTCCTGTTCTCATTGCTCATGTTAAAAGGCATGGAGAAATGACTGCTCTGCTTCTTGACAAGCTGCGGAGTCACAGATATGTGTTCCCTGGGCCCTTGTGTTAAGTACAACAGCCCTCCAAAGTAAATAACTGCAACAGTTCTTGCTGAATAACACAATTCACACAAAGGAGGGAGCATTAGCTGCTTTTTTTCTGTCCACAAGCAAAATAACCAAGGCAATCCATCCCTTCCCCAGAAAGTGGAAATAGGAATAAGTAGCTGTAGAATTCTACAGGGCAGATGTCTGATAACAAATCCATTCAGTTTAGCTCTCCCTCATGGAAAATAAAGGAATATAAGAACTCATTATTACCAGTGCCCCAAGCAGGAGCTTAGCAGCTAGCAGTAGTGACAGCTCAGATTATACGTGTATTTATAATAAAGTCTTTTAAGTCTGCCACATGGAAGGATTTGTGAGTCAGCAAATATAGTAAACAGGTCTGCAAGGGACAGGCCAGCACAGAAGGAAAATTGTCAGGAATTATTAAACCCTGAACATGCCCAAGTCTGCCTCTGTTTCCTTTAAAAATAACTATTGTTCTGGGAATTAGAGGTTCATTATTTTTAATTTCTTTGAAAGCTAAGTGCACAAAAGGCAAAGAGAAGTGTCAGTTTGTGACAGATTATAATAAAGCAGGTCAGCCTGCCTGAGTTGGCATGAGCACAGAGACGAACTGTGCACAAGGATGTTCTACCAAATCGCCCGTCGTGCAACGACTGCTACCCAGTTTAACCTCTTAACCTACATTTGGAAATATATCATGCTTTACAGATGCATATTGCAGTAGGTTTGGGGGAACTGATTGGCTTTCTAATAGGTTTAGAGCTGGAGATACCAATTTAGGGCTCATGGGAAGGAGAGCCCTTAATCCTGTTCAATCTGGAGGTTCCTTGCAGGACTGAGACCATATAGAGCCCAAAAACAAAATGCAAAAAGAGATATCTAGCTGTCAGCTGTTTAGCATTTAGTACCTTTTTTAAAAATGTGTATACAGTGATATGTAATTTTTTGCATTTAAACTTTAGGGAAAAATAAATTACATTTACTGCTGTGACTAGGCAGAAAGCAGCAGCTGAATGCCACAGTATCAATGGGAGATTTTAACGAAATGGATACACAACTCATACCAAAAGTTGGCTGGAATGGGATGCTTAATTCACATTAGTATCTTTAAAAGATTTTGCTAAACACAGATCCTAATCACTTGTGCTCGCTGATGGTCCCATTCTGCTTTTTTTAGCAGTAGTAATCCAGGTAACCTGGACAAACTCCAACTTGGGTAATTATGTTCTCCTGACCTAAATTCTTCTTGGTGTTTCACATGGATACTATTCTTGGTCTGATATCCTAAATGAGCAATTGCTGTTATGTGCACTCTTAAAGGCTTTCTGTGTTTCATCTGAGTTAGCTATATATCACTGGATATACAGCATGTCTTGGGTACATTATGGTATGTTTATAAACTTAAAAATCCCTTTGTAGGGATAAAGTGGGAGAGGAATTAGTAAATTTCATTTACATTTTACAGCATCTAATTAAAAATATTTTTGTTGATATATATCAGATATGTATTAAATTAAATCAGATATGCTCTGTGATTGGTCATTTTAGGCACTTTAATGGGCAATTCTAGAACTTCAGATTTTCTTGGCATTTATCACTGACTTTGGAGAATGAATGCTCGTAATTGTGCCAAACACTTGGTAATGAGAATTTCAGCTGAACATTTCCAGCTTCTTCCTGGTTCTGGCTGGTCAGCCAGCACCTGAAACACACCAGTGGTTCCTGGAACTACATGTCCTCCAGGAAGGCTCAGCACAGACCAATACAAAGAGCACAGACTAAAACATACATAAAGATGAGCCCTGTTTGGTTTTCTGCTGGGTTTTTTTTGGGCGGGGGGGTGGTTGGTTGGTTGGTTGGGGTTTTTTTATGAAGACTCCAAGATGGGGCAATGGCCTGAGGAAACTGCAAAAGGATAAAGCAGATCTAGTGGATCACCCTGGGGACATCAGCTGAACCAACATTAGCTAAATTTACTAGACTTTCTTCCGCATCTTGATTTCAGTCTGCTCTGAGTGTGAGTCTGAAACTGAGTAGGCATTTTGTGTTTTTATCACAAACATTTTACTAAACCTCATCCTTCAGCCAGCGCTTGGACCTTACCTGCCCGTTTTCACGTGCTGTGATTTGTTAGATCTTTCATATGACCTGACCTCCTGGCACATACCCAGTCAGGCTCCCTTCACCACTCAGGCAAGCACAGGAAAACAGCAAGGTGGGACCGACATTTCAGGGATAAGTACAGGAAACAAAGAAAGACAAATAGGAAGGGAT
Organism: Haliaeetus leucocephalus; assembly: GCF_000737465.1. NCBI lineage: Eukaryota > Metazoa > Chordata > Aves > Accipitriformes > Accipitridae > Haliaeetus > Haliaeetus leucocephalus. The sequence continues at coordinate 4,009,866 of NW_010973104.1, read as the reverse complement.
TAGAAGGGAAATTAGTGTCAAAACCCCAGATTTGAAGAAGGATGGGACAGGAAGTAGGAGGGTGGCTGCATAGGAAGAGAAAAGCTGCTGCTGCTAACGGACATAGCAGTAGAGTATGAAAAAGCTCTGCAGTGGGAAGTGGAAATGTGGAGTGTCAGAGGGTAAAAGAAAAGAGAGTAGAGGATGGAGCCATGAGTAGAAAGGACAAGGCCTGTGGCTGGAAACAGGAAATAGCACAAAGCCACCGCCAAGGGGAAGCCAGCAAAAATCCGGTCTCATCAGCACCGCAGCTATGCTCACATTCCCACTCACTCCTTTCAGCATAATACCTAAAGTGAGCTGCAGCCATTCACAGCAAAAACTTACTGTTTTATGTCAGGTCACAGCCATGAAGCCATTACATTTTCATTAGTGCAGTAACATCCATGAATTATATATGTTTGACTATATAAGTCTTGTTCTTTGCTCAGATACAGGACAGCAACAGATACAGTTGCTGTTTTAAACAGTAAAACAAATTGAGATGTACAAAATGGGCCAGATCATTCCCTGATGCATTAAACATGGATGAACTTGACCCAAAATCTTTTAAAAACACATTTACTTTTCTCTGTCACTAGCAAAAGTGTGAGGTACGAATGCTGAAGCCAGCTGAGGACACTGATTCCTTGAAATAAGGACATTATATACTTAAAACCACTTGCAATAAGCACAAGAATGATTGCAGTCTACAGTTTACTGTCTTGAATAATGCACTCCTGGGATTTTTGGAGAGGACTTGGTAGTTACTGTGCTGTGTTGCTGCAGCCACTCTGAGTGTCTGAACCCAGAGCAGAGCCCACTGTGATGTTTTCCAGAAGCGTTATGAGAATTAAGAAGAGATTATACACTTTTAATTGGCTTCCAAAATGGTTTTGTTACTGATTTCAGGATGTGAGTAAATTAAGCAGGTTAATTGTTTTTATTTCCTTGTACTTCAATGGAAAAAAAAGGTAGGAAACCCCCTTGCAAATAAATCTGCCTTGAACTCAGTGTGTTTCTTAGCATTATCATTTTTCGCTCCTTTTCACTTTTGTTTTTGGGCTACATTCATGCTTCCCTAAGTCTTGGGAAGCTTTAGAGATAGAAGACCTTTGGTCTCCCAGGATACCTGTTGCGTAAAGCCCTTTTCCCTATATAAGCATAGACTTGAAATGACACAAGGGGCCTGAGATGGCAACGGTTTCTGAGAACTAAGAAAGAAGAAAGACTTTCTTTAATGGCAAGTCCATACTGAAGCATGTAACAAAACCATGGTCAAAAGCCCACAGTGTTACTGCCACTGTTGAGTGTGGTACAGAAGAAAACTTTCACAGTACCATTTTCAGAACTACATTATCACTAAATGGTTAAAGATAATAATCATTACCACAATGACACTGTCTTTCTCCAGCCTTTTATCTTTGATGAGCTGAAAGCATGTCACACACATATTCACTATCAAATTTCATAGCACTACCCTGGAGTAGATAACTGTATAGGGAGAGCAGTTAATGGAATTGGAGTCACTCAGTGCTTACCTCAATTTAGCCCACAGTAAAAATAATATTTTTATATAGTGAGGCTTTGTCTATGCTGGAATGTGCTTTAGCCACAGCAAATTGTCTGACATTTACAGAACAGGAAAATGTCAATATTTTAGACTGAAGGGTTCTTCCTGGTCATTCTGGAGATAACCCAGGTCATATACTTTGTCACAAATTAGACACAACCAAAGAGGTTTTCATCATTCTGAGCCATTTCCTTCCTTTCATCCCTACAGGTGTGTCTGTCTGTATCACTACTTTTATCTATTATTTCATTCTCACCCTTTCCTTCCATCTCTGTCACTCTAAAATGATATGAAATACCACACTCAGGCCAGGAAAAAGAGCTGAAGTGCTGAGGAGCTGATATATCTGCAGATTAAAAGTTTTCCCTTAGGGCCAGATCTAGAGACTATGGAAGTCCAGACGAGTCCCATGAATTTCAGAAAGATCCAGTGAAAACTCAATATGAATGCCTGCTTAATGTTTTGTGTCTCCAGTGAAAGGAGATGGCTTTAAAGGAAGGCTGTCCCATCCACTCCCTCAAAGCTTGTCATGTAGTCCCATGCCCTCAACCCTACTGATAAACGGCACATAGATGTAGCAAAAGGCACTCTGCCTTTCTATATTGACAGGAAGAAATCATTGTTCAGAGAAACAAAATCTACACCTTCTTTGTTGTGGTTTAACCCCAGCTGGCAATTAAGCACCATGCAGCCGCTCACTCACACCCCCCACCCCCAGTGGGATGAGGGAGAGAATCAGGCAGAAAAAAAAAGGTAAAACTCATGGGTTGAGACAAAGACAGTTTAATAGGACAGAAAAGGAAGGGAAATAATAACAACAACAATAAGAAGGGAATATACAAAACAAGCGATGCACAATGCAATTGTTCCCACCCACTGACCGATGCCCAGCTAAACCCCTGAGCCGTGGTGCACCCTGACCAACTCCTCCCAGTTTATATACTGGGCATGACATAATATGGTATGGAATACCCCTTTAGCTCCTTTGGGTCAGCTGTCCTGGCTGTGTCCCCTCCCGGCTTGTTGTGCATTCCCAGCCACTGCTGGCAGGCCAGTATGAAAAGCTGAAAAGTCCTTGACTTTGTATAAACACTGCTTAGCAACAACTAAAACATTAGTGTGTTACCAACATTATTCTCATCCTAAATCCAAAACTCAGCACTATACCAGCTACTAAGAAGAAAATTAACTTTATTGGAGCTGAAACCAGGACATTCTTACATCCATGCTTGAGACACAGTGAGCATAGGAAAGAGAAAGTAGACACAGCTCTGGCACAGACAAAAAAAAATAAATCTTTTCTCCTGCCCACAAAGGTCAAGACTTCACTGGAGGGAATATTTCCCTCTTAGTCATTGCTTTCCCACTGGTAAAAAACTGGTTAGTTAAAATAGGGGGTTTGGGGCTGTCTAGCTCTGAAACTGACATCTGAAATTAGATAATATAATTCCAATTTTTGCACATCTCCTGGTCTTTTATGTGGTTAGTCAATAAAATCAACAGATGTTGGAGTCATATAGAAGATACATGTATGTTTCCTGTGCAATGCAAAAAGCAGTGAGCAAATACATGTAGTAAGTGCCCTGTTACAGTTACCATAGAGACAGCACATTAAAAGAACTGTTTTCCTTATTCCTTATCACTGATCTAGAATTAAAACCAACACCTTTTCTATTCTTGTTGAATTCTTTTTGCTTCTCTTGTGTATAGACAAGGTGCTGAATTGCTGTGTTTAAGATCAATGAACAACCTGTTTTCATGCATACTCCTCCAAACTGCTGAAAACCAAGAATGCAGATTCAGTCCCACCATCTCTGGAGTTGAGCAGAGTTCAGATCTCAGAGCTCTCCACTTTGTTCCTTAAAACATGCTTACACAATTTCCTGTTTAGATGCAAAAAAGGGGCTAAATGGGTCTTGGTGCTTCCTGTTCTAGGCTCAGTACAGTTGTTTCTTCCACAGCAGCAGTTGACTGTAAGGGTATTTCTCTGAAAGGTGCTTGAGTTAATTTTTCACATTCTTCTCAGTTCATATGGCTCATTTGTAAGAGCAGTTTCAAAACCTAATATCAAATGGCCAAAAAATAATCAGATAAAATAGTTTCTTTGGTTTGTAAAAGCATTAGCTGAGCAGACTTGGTTTGGTACCAAAGAAGCACAAAGCACTCTGGAGACAGTTAATACTCTAGAAAATCTCTGTAAGCTTTGTAAAGAAGGTACAAGATATCTGAATCGAAGTTCTGCAGACACTGCTGTTCCTTTGCTATATTCTCTGCACTTCTCTGAGGTTTAGAAAAGAGTCCTGATACTTGTTAGTTCCTACAACTTAAACGTATGTTGTTTTACTGAGTTCGGAGGTGAAGTGATGCATTCTGGATGTTGTTGCAATGTGGATTGGGGGATAAAACTTACACTCCAGCAGCTCAGAGGTACACAGTCTAGCTGCAACCTCATTGCACAGCGCTGGAAAGCTTTGCAGCTGAGGCCTTTCAGTTGTTAATTTCTCCTTGCTGCTTGGGGAAATTAAAGTTTCACGGTGTCCAGGGTTAACAGATTCACTGAAAGGTCAGCAAGACACGTCACATATGAGCAAGGAAAAACAATTCTAATTGAGGCTTCTTTCTTTTTCTGGTTGGTTTGACTGAAGTCTTTCCAAGATGAAAGTCTAAAGAGAAGCTCTGGAAAAGCCAGCAGGGAGACCTCTAAGAAGAAAACAAGCTTTTCAAATGTACAGGGAGGTCAATACATTCAGGTGACTGAGGATTCATATTACTGGAGCCCTCAAAAGCCTGGCTTCAAAAACTGCTGAGTGAAGGCAAGACCCCTGTTCCAGAGTATATTCCTTCCCCCAGGATTGATTATGTCCAGGAGATAAAAGGACATAAACCAAATGATGTCATGGTACACCTTTTCACCACCTTCAATATCCCCTCCCCAATTTTAACATCTACCCTGAATCTATTTTCTACTTTATATTATTTTGTCATTAATTGCACAATAATTCTTCAATTACTATAGACTGGAGAACAGGGAAATCCATCTGTCAGATGCTCTGTGTCCTTATGACTCTTCCTGACCTAAATTTGGAATGGCTCCACCTTGCACCTCCTTTCCATTCCCTCAGGGTGTTGACTCCCAGGCACTAACAGATTAAATTGAAGTACCATGTGCCAGCAGTCTGCCCTGTCTAGCTCCCAGCAATTAATAGTCTCTCAGAAGGGACAGATGAACCCCATGCGAAGCAGCATCTTGAATCATGCTATGATTTGTATGCCATGATATTCAAGTTGTGGAACCAGAGCTGTTTACTTACATATGGAAGGCCAGAAAATGGTGATGTAAAATTGCCTTTCTGCTTCAGGGAAGTGAAAGCTTTGGATCCCAGAGGATGTCTTTAAGAATAAACTGAGATCTCGGATTAGATGCTGCCTCTTTTTGTCCTCATCTGGACAACTGGTGTGATTTGTGCAGTGTGTTAAACAGCAGCACATAATTCAGGGTCAGGAGGACCCAGCATCTAGCAATGTTGGTGAGGCAGGAGATGGTGTCTGGTGGGTTTTTTTAGGTATTTGTACACTGTATCTTTATGATTCTGATGACTTTCCAAATATAGTAATAAGCACTTTTACATCTTCAAAGTGCTTACAGATACTATCTCACTTAATCGCCTAGGGAAGGAAAATAAGAAAATAATCAGTAACAGATAAGTAAATGATTTAATTTTGTAAAAGAGCTCAAAGCTTCAGGGCAATTAAAGACCTGATGTCGGTCTAAATCAAAGCATTGGAAATGAGATGGAACTTGGATCTACCCAAGGTTTCTAGTAGGCAAAAGTGAACTTCACCACTCTGCGAATATGGTCTAGGTGTGGAGGCCCTTGTCCAGTGAAAGGACAGAAGAGAGAAAGAACAGAACTATACGAAGAGCTGAGCTGTGATCCTTGGGGAACAGGGCTCATGCTTTCATTGCCAGCAGGACGGTGGGACTGGCAACAGCTGGTGCAGAGAAAACCACTCTGTCATGGTGTAACCCCACGCACTGCTTGCTCACTCCCCACTCCCCGCAGTGGGATGGGGGAGAGAATCGGGGGGGGGGGGGGGGAAAAACCGGGGGGCGGTGTAACCGAAAACCCCCC
>NW_010973104.1:3959958-4004132 GCF_000737465.1 Haliaeetus leucocephalus | reverse complement strand
GGGAGAGAAGGGGGGGGGGGGGGGGAGTAAAACTCGTGGGTTGAGATAAAGACAGTTTAATACAACAGAAAAGGAAGGGAAATAATAATAATAATAATAATAATAATAATAATAATAATAATAATAATGGCTCCTTTGGGTCAGCTGTCCTGGCTGTGTCCCCTCCCAGCTTCTTGTGTATTCCCAGCCTCCACTGGCAGGGCAGTATGAAAACCTGAAAAATCCTTGACTTAGTATAAACACTGCGTAGCAACAACTAAAACATCAGTGTGTTATCAACATTATTCTCATCCTAAATCCAAAACACAGCACTCTAGTAGCCACTAAGAAGAAAATTAACTTTATTCCAGCCAAAACCAGGACACGCTCTCCCTCCAGCCCCTTGCAGTGGCCAGCTGAGTCCTTCCACCATGGCAGTGAGCTCATGGCTCTCCTTGGTAACTGCCCATCTTGCCCTGGCCAGAGCCAGGCCTGCTCCAGCCCTTCAGTGACTTGCCAGTGTCACTATGCTGGGAATAAATGTCGCATGAATTAATAAATTAGAGCTAGGAGCACACGAATCCCAGAGAAGTGCCCAGTTTACAAATTAACACAGTATGTCTTACAAAGATCCTGGCTTATTTTGTTACTGGGAGGCCAGCTGGATGAAAATATTTCTTTTTGGATGGTAGTTATAGAAGAATAGGAGGACTGGGGTCATAGAAAGCTAAAATCTTTGCAAGAGCCAAGTGCTGGTTTGAATGTACTCCTTTCTTTCAAGATCTTCAGCTATTCCCTGCATGCTTAGAAACACTTTCTGAAGAACCATTTTTGAAGTGGTACAGCACAAGAAAAGCATTCCTCCTTCAGAGAGCACTGAATACTAATTTACTGTTGGCAGGTTGTGGAAAGAAAAAGACTCATCATGGTCCCCTTTCATAAGGATGTTTTTTTCCTGTCCTTTTTTAATTTAATAATGTGTCAAATTAGGGTTAAAGTGCTCTGTTTTCTCAGCTCTACTCTGACTTTGATGCTATACAAGACCTACCCAACACTGCTTTTCTATGGCACTGCTCAGACATAAAAAGGCATTCTGTAAAGCTGCTAATTAGGCAATGTTAAGCAGTGACAAGTGAAGGGAGTATGTAAACATGGCCGGCATTATATCCACCCCAATATCCTATATACTGATGTGAACACTGGCACCAGTTAAGGCATGGTTGGTTTTATGTCTGACTGGCCAGAACATCCCAGCTAGGCACCAGACTGGCTTTGAAAGCCCTATTCTGTCACCAGCTCTTGGATAAATTTTTAGTAGGTCAACTCTCAGATGTTAAACACCTGAGCACTGTTTGGGTGAGCAACCTCACTGCTTTAGGTTAGAGTCCATATATGCTGGGTATTTCACTCTTGTTCAAAATTCCTTTAGAGTAAGTTGGATCTTGGGGAAAAAAAAAAAAAATTTCCCCCACAGGTCCTCAAGCTTTATGCATCTAGAAATGCTCCCTCTATCCTTGCTGGACATGTCAGGGTCCTTTTAGAAAGAGCCTGATGTTCCACAGTACCATTGCAACTGAGGCAAATAAAAGCCCCCTTTGACATGCATTAGTGCAGAGCACAGGCCTGCCCTTTTCCACAAAGAAAATCTCTCCAAATCACCTCAAGCCTGTACCTACATGTTAACTTGCCAATATAGACACAAGGGAAGTCTAGACTCAGGTGCAAATTGGCAATAATTTCTGAGACAAGCTAGGTTTTATGTTGTAATGATGGTTCACTAGACTTAAATTAGGTCTTTAATGAAATCTTTGAATCATTTTATTGTTTTCAGAGAATTAATTATGAAGACATTCCTGATTTGTGAAGCTTAAATAGGCAAATGCATCTACAGATGTTGTCCATCACTTGGATTATAGGATTATATTTTAATCTTTTACAGCCATGAAAACATGTGGAAATTAGTGCTCAATGGTTCTCTTAGAGCTCGTCATTACAAAACACAGGAAAATCCAAATGCGTAAAATGCATGCACCTTGGAAAGGCTTTAAAAGTGTTGTGTCTGTGGGGTGATTAGACCATAAACTATGAACTGATTCACTGTAAAAAACCCAAGTCCACCGCACTCCTAGACCTCCATAAATCTCCAGATATTTACAGGAATGGTTTCTGTTTTTACTTATGATCAAATAGTGGTTTAGAGCAGGGCTGGCTGATAGGCAGAGAATTCAGGCATGTCCAGACCTGCCATAAAGACAATAAAAGTGATGTACTGTGAGGAGCAGGGACTTAAATCCCTTTTTATGTGAGATGCTGAAATGACTCTAAAAAGCTGTCATTACCACAGTTTGTCTGACCTAGAGCTGAAGGTATATTCAAAAATGAATCAAAGTATTCTGAGCTTTGGAGGAATATCGAATGTGAAGTGGTGTTTGGTTCATATGCTATTCATTTTCCAGATATTGGATAAATGAAAGGTTGAATGAGGAAAGAGCAATAAGAGAGCCAAGTGCAGGTATCCAACTAGCTCGCTATATCCAATGCTTTTGATAACATAATTATAACTGTACTGTTATAATCTTCTATCCTGTACAAACAATGTCAGGAAACACAGATGACAACCTGCTATTCATTATATTGATCTGAATTCATGCATGAATTTTTTCAGATCCTGCAGCTTTTTTGAGGTGGATTGTACACTGAAATTAAAGGCAATGACCCTAAAAATGATTAGACTCTTTGCAAGCATGCACTGCACACATGGCTATGGAAAAGTTATCTTGCAATTTTTGCAATTTTGCAATCTTTTCTTCTCTGGGTGAATTCCTTTAGTGATACCATGTTTTTGGACCTGAGAGGTCAAGCCTGGGAATACTTTCCAGTTCTGAATGGTCCTATTCTGGAACAAGTAGCTCTAATCTGTAGAAAGATGTCTCCAGAGATCTTATCGAAGATGCTATTATCATACTAAAATGGGACCAGAAGGTCTTGTTCTGAATTTTAGCGGGGCCTCTCCCTGGGCTTTGGCATGGCACACGCATTTATATTCATGATCATGTGTAATTAATGTAATTAATTGCATCCATGATAAATTTATTTACATAATTAATATCCACATATATAATCTAGAAGGAATCAACACAGAGGAGAATTATATCAGCCTAGTGTTTAAAGCTAGTTTTTTAAATTATATGTTCTGCATTAAGATTTTCTGGGTTGAAAGCAAGGCTCAGCCTAGTCTGTTCAGGCTGTGGCCTTGGGTTTGCCTTGCTCCCAAGCACAATTACAAGGGAGTCTGTGGTAGCTGCATAGAAATTGTTTTGGTTAAGAACTTCCTTTTCTTGGTATAAATCAGAGCCCAGCTCTGACTTAGTTGCTGCAACTGTAGCAGAAATTCCCTTAAACCAGCAGAGTATAGAGCACAATTCAGTTCTGTTCTCTTCTCGTATCCCTCAGTGTTACCATAGTCCTCCATGGACCCTTTTGAAGAATACAGCAAAAAATACTCATTCTTTCCTTTAGCCTTTTAATTTCATTTAGTGTGTTTTTTCTTCTTTTTCTCCCAGCATCTTCCCAGTCTTGTTTTCTCTTTTCCTTCCTCATTTCATCTAAGCTCTGTTTCATGTTGAATAAAGTACCATCCCCAGTAACAGGCAATTTAATTTAAAAAATAGAGAAGACCTTTTCTTTTTTTTTCTTTTTGTAGCAGTCTCCTTCAAGTAGGCAAGGGTTTTCTGCATTGTATTCTGTAATTAACTTGTCTTTGAGTCAACCAGTACACTCTACTAATGCAAATCATTTTTTAGCTAAGCTCATTTATTGGTTGAAAGAAAATTCATGTTTTAATCAAAGTAACATTAAAAAGTAACTCAGCTGGTTTAGCGGTTCTGAAAATTTGACGATGAAAAATTTGCTAAGGATGTCAATATTCATGAAAGCTCTGATGGGGCCAGACTGGGAGTGCTTTCTGTATCCCGCAGTTATATATATGCCATATTATATTTCCTCTTCCAAAATATTTCCATTCTGCAGTAGAATGGATCTTGGGCCTTGCAAAATGTCTAGGAAAAGAATCTGAGGGAGAGACAGGAGAAATGGCTTTTATCCAGCTCAGACTACTTAGTCACTGGCTGGAAGGACACCTATGAGAGGTACAGGAGGTTTAAACACCTTCTCCAAAACAAAGATCATTTTAGTGTTTCCTGGCTAATGCTTGAACCAGGGTAAATGTGGGAGCCATAAATTGCAGTAGTGGGGCAGGAATGCTGCAGAGTGGCTTTGTCAGTGAAGAAGGTGGGTTGGAAAGTGTTTAGGATGCTCAGGATCCTGGTGTGAGTCTGCTCCTGCCCCCTTCCCTGATGAAGGATGGGATGGGCTCTCCATCATTCTGAGAGAATGAATATTCCTGTCCTTGGAGATCCAGGCCAGAAATTCAAGCCACACTGAACCTGGTCCATATGTTCCTACAGAAAGTTCGTGTTTCAGTAATCAAGTGTTTTTGTCCCAAAAAAGAATACAGAGTTTTGCTGTTGACTTCAGTATGGCCAAGATTCCACTTAAAAATTGCCTTAAAATCTTTGGCACTTGGCTGCAGCTCATTTGTCTTACAAATCCCTGAGGTCATGATTCAACAATAAAATAAATGCAGCTGAAGGGCTCCTTGTGTCAGATCACAAAAGTCATGGCAGAATCATATCACACAGAGCACTGATCCAGAGTAAGCAAACTTGCCTATTCAAATGTATTAAAACATAATGACAAGTTTACATTGGACCAGAAGTCTCACTTCTAGATGAAGCATCTTCTGCAGCTACTGCTACAACATTTTCACTCAATCAGAAATTGTCTGTCCTCTTCAAAGCAGGGGAAAATTAGCGTAAACACTGTGTTCTGCACTCCAGCTACTTCACCAGAAATACAATCATGTGCTGATGTCTGATCCACATCAAATGTGTATTTCTGGCAGATCAGCAGTGCAGAGGTCTGGTATTAATGATCACAGAACCAGGCCCTCAGTCCAGAAGTGTGGGAAGATGCTTGAAAAAAGAAACAGTGCTTTTTCAGAGGCACTCAGAGAAGATCAGAGTAGCCACTTCTCCTGGTGCTTTCATCAGGGAAGTGAGCAAAGCTGCACAGGCAAATCACTGCAAAGAATTCTTCCTTAAGCACAGAAAGACTTAAGAGTCCAATAAGATATTGCCAAATGAGAAAGCAGCTGTGAAACTTTCCAGCTGTGGCTGGAATGGACAGCTATTCCTCCCCAGTCCATCACATGAAGATTTCCTAAGCTGGCCCCTGCCAAACTTTCACTGGTAGTAAATGACTGAAGCGGTCAGGCCTGAAATAGTTTAAATACTTTGTCACAGCAAGGAAAAGCTTAGCAAATCAAGGTGATTCATTTAATAAATTCCTTTGGCTAATAGCATCTGATTTTAAGGAAATAAATTATACTTTCATGTAGAGCAAGTAGCAGTTCCAAACTGAGTTCCTATTGAGAAAAAGAATTGATCCCTGATTGTAGATTTGCTTGAGTTTTTCTGGATTTTTTTTTGTGGTCTAAAGCCAACCATGCATTTGCTTTCAGTATATCAACAAGACACCTTTTCTCTGTGAGACATGTTATTGTGTAATGATGGTTTATGAACCATTTCCATTTGGGCACTTTGACTCAAGGAGTAACTTTATTGTGTGACACAGGTGCCAGGTGAACATTTCACACTAACAGGGGACATTTCTTTGTGGTCCCTTGACCATGCTGCTAATTCCTCCTGGTGATAGAAATAATAACTAAGACATTTGAGGTCACATTCACAATAGCCAGAACAATCCTGCGGTCTCTTCCAGAAAACAAGGAATTGCAGTAAACAAGGGAGAGGCTTCCCAGAAAGAGTCATTTCACATTGAGCTCAGTCCATCATGAGCCATAGAGAGCTGAAGCAGTTTATTGTGGTACTCCTGCAGGCCATTCCCAATGGAGAGTGAACATGGATGTTTACAGTGTTTACAAATCTGAAGGCTTTGACTGATGTATTTAGGGACAGAGTCCTTTCTGAACTTCGGTGTTATTCGTCCTTCAGTACAGCTGTTTGGTCTTTATAGCTGTTAAATGTAACATGTGCTGATAGGAAAAAATGGTAATTAATTCATTAGTGATAGTGCTCATTGTTTTCTTGACGAGTTTGTATACAGAGCACACAACATAGTGCAGCCCCAAGGCCTTCCCCACTGCAACAGCCCACACAGAAGAGCTACAGAGATGGGGCTTTCCCATATCATAACACCGATGCTCTGAACCGCCCAGAGTATTTTGTTCTGCTGCGAGGCAAAGTCTCTGGTCAGATAGTTACTTTGCTGACTCTTTTTTTAATAATAAAAAAACCTCTCCAAAAGCAAACAGAATGGCAATCTGTAAGGAAAGATGCTAATTCAATTTCTTGGAGTCCATAAAAATCACAGAACTCCTGGAATGAATGGGTTCCTGGCACTAAAGCAAAATCAGAAAGGCAGAAAAAAAAAAAAAAAGAGAATGATACCTGGGCGTGTAAAATAATCACAGTCAAGATTTGTTTCTTTTTTAAGCAAGACAAATGGATAGGATTATTATGATAGGAAGGATTACAGAAACGTTCGGGTGGTTAAGATTCTAGTCATGAGTGAGGCTGTGTTGTGTTCAGTCTTATATAAATACATAATAAGATGCAGCCCCTAAGCTGGAGAAATTATATCCTGAAAGGCAAGACTCAGAGAGGCTGGGGAGGGACAGAGGCACAGAGAAGGGAAGCAACATGCCCCAAGTCAGACAATAGCTTAGTGGCAGCAGCAAAAATAGAACCGGAGCCAGCCTCTTCCCTCACCGGTGTGACAGGATTTCACTCCCTCCTTGACTGATTGTTGTGAAATAAATCATCGTTCACAGAAATGAGACACATACTGCTCACACACTTAGCTGCAGATCTATTCCATGTAGAGGTTTTCAGCTATTTGTTGTGCTGTAGGTTTTCTATTAGATGTGTGGTCCCTGAATAGTGAATTTAAGTCTACTAACAATAAGATTGCTTTTCTTAGTAGTGTTTTGTGGATCCCTTAGAAGTAGTCCTTGAAAACCCAGGTGTCTGCAAATTACAATTCAAAAGCCTGTGTTTTATAAGACTCTATACATTCTTGGTCTTCAGTATTTTTTTTATATTTACACTAAATACTAACCCCTGCAGAAATTCTGAGCCACCCCATTTCTTGTCATCTTCTTTTGACTAAAGTAAATGGAATAATTGAAATTTTCATGCTGAATGAAAACTGTAAAAGTGAATTAAAGTGAACTTTGAGCAGTTCCTACAACAACTCAGGAACATAGAATCAAAATTGCATCCAAACTAATTCTACTTGCTTTGAAACCCAGGACCCCTAAGACACACATATTACCAACAAATTTGGGGGTCTCCAGATGAGTCTCTGATCAATTGAGTCTCTGAAACATTTACCACTGTACCCAGGAATTGATATTTTAGAAATCTCCATGGAGATAATTGCCATGGCAATTCAACAATGCCTAGTATGTGAAACACATTCATATTAATACCTCTAATTTGTCCAAAATACCCTTTTTCCATTCTTGCAATGTGCTAGAAAAAGAAAAAGCTATTGCTTATTGGATTAGATTTCCAATTACTAGCAGAATACTCAGTTGTTAACAGATATGTCTTCCTGTTGGAAATAAATGTAAACCAGAATAGGAACTGGTTGAACTGATCAAACTGAGGTCTTTTCGAAGTGAAAAATAGAACAATTACCGGATGCAAGTAGATAAAAATTTTCCTATGGGACAAAATTCCTTGGAACATGCTGTTTTTGCAAAACTAAAACCTGCCCCAGGAATGCATCAATTCAATTTAGCATTGAAGAAAAAAAAAGATAAGTTGAATTGTTTAAAATTTTTTTTTGTTATTTATTACTTTTTGAAGAAATAACAATAAATGTCACTGTTAAGACACAATTTCTACAGCTTTTTATACATACACAAATGTTGAACAGTTTGGTTGTGTGAAAAAAAAATTTTGCTTTCCTAAAAGCATCACAACTTTTTGTGTTGTTTTTTTCCAGTTTGGAAAAAAGCAAATTTAGAATTACAGCCTTATAGAAAAACTGTGTTTGGAAGGGACCTCTGGAGGCCACGTGGTCCAAGCTCCTGTTCAAAGCAGAGCTAATGTCTGAGTTTGACCAGGTCGTGGAGGACCTTGTCCTCACAAATTTTGAAATTCTGCAAGAACTGAGATTCCACAGCCTCTCTGGATCCGTGTTCCAGTGCTTCACCACTCTCTTTGTGAACATTTTTTTCCCCTTAGATTTGATGACAATTTCCTTTTTTGTAACTTGTGACAGTCTCCTCCCAAACCACAGCATAGCATCATGCCAGGAAGTTGAGTTAGAAAAGGATAAGCGTGGAGGATTCTTCTGCCCAGGCATCCTGGAATTCAAATTCATGTTTATGCCCATGAGGTCAGTCAGCCATAACAGCAGGGCTGGGGAATGCAGGATGTTGTGGTGATGAGGAAGCTAATTGTGTTGATCTGCTTTTTGACTGTTTCTGCGAAGTATCATCTGAAAAAGAAACTGGCTAATACTTATCACACCAAAAAGGCAAAAAGGCAGGGTGATGGGCAGCCCAACACTGGCAGTATGTCACTTGCCAAATCCATGTTTTTTTAGTTGCTCTCTCATATTCTCCCTGCCCAGTGCTCCTTCACCATCTTTACCCTCCCTCATTATTGACATCTTTCAGGGAGTCAATCTTTATCCCAGCAGCAGTTCATCAGTGCAGATCATTTTAGAGACACAGAAAATGTCTCTTGGCCTCATCGTAATGTTCAGGAAACTGTAAGCCAAAATGGCTTTCTTGCCCTTCTGCCAAGGCTCTGGATAAAATTTTTAAGTAAGTGGATGATGCAAAATGTTAGGGTTTTTATTTCCTGCAGATGTGTAGCATTCTTTTCCCTGATTTTTTAGCACTGGGTGGAACTGGAAAACTCTTAACAGCCAGGGAAGTGCCTGGTGTCTGAAGATAGAGACACAACTAAGATGGTTTCCTGAGTACATGAGGAAAGGTGACTGCCTAACACAACAAAAGCCAGGGAAGGACCAAGCTCTCAGATTATTTTTCAACTGGTTGAAATGGGAGACCAGAGCACATCATAAAAGGCAAACAAGAGCTTGCAGGATTCTTTGGGGGTTTGATGCAAAATGCAGTTGCTGCAATTGTGCTTGCAAGGAGAATAAAAAACCAAAATTGTTTGTTTGGCATGTCCTGTGACATAACACAACTTTCATTAAACTTGGTAAACATATCAGCTGCAGGGTTGGGAAATACAGCGGTCAGAAGTGGCTGAATTTACACTGTGCAAACATGAGGCAGTACCTCTGAGGAATTATCTTGTAAACACTGGTGCGTTTACACTAAGCACCCTGCCTAATCAGAGGTTTTACCTTGCTGGGCGCTTTGAGACAGTAGTGATAATTTCATTAAACGGCAAGTGTTTTCTGAAGCCATGGCTGTGTTTAAAAACTTTCATCATTTGAAATACAGTCAAAACGGAGTACAATATATGTCCTATTATCCTGTTATCCTGTGGGTGTATGGGGGAGAAAGGAGGATTAATGAATAAGCTGAAAAGACTTTCATTTCCTGTTTTCTGGCAATTTGGGCTGTTGGACAGTACATGAGACCTTGCACATTTTTCACTTTGTTGATTTTCCCGCTTGTGAAGTGACATGCAAAGCCTGAAGATTTCTTGTCTGAGGCACAGATTGCTCATCTGACAGGGGAGTGATGTTTCTCCTTGATGTAAGTCACAGCTCAAGAAAGAAGGACAGCAGAACCAAGTCTCAGGAGAGCCCAGCATGCTTGGCTTTCCACAGGCACATATGCACACAAGTGGGATGCTAATATCACTCAAGGGCCAGAAATACCTGGCCAGAAACACCTGCTGAGGGAAGGTGTCAAAATGTTTCTTCTTGACTTTTAAGAAAAGAAACTGAAGGCTGGAGAGAATGTGCTCAGTAATTATAAGATGAAGACAGCAAATAAACAACTGAACTACTGAAGTGCCTTACCTGAACAAGGACAGTTCTCCACAGTACAGAATAAAATGCAAACCCATACCAGTATAGACACTGCAAACTGTCTGACACATGCACAGTTCCATTGCCGGTTCAGTTCAAAGCAAGATATGGAGCCAGAAAATGCTAACTCAGTTGGAGAAGTCAAGCACAACTACCACTGCCCATGGCTGAGCAAATTTAAACTATCTGATTCTACCAGAGCAAGCCACCGCCCTCAACCTGGGGACTTTTCAGGAACCAGCAATAAACTGAACTCTTGTGTCAGACTGGCAAATTATGTTACAGTCAGGCCTACTCAAGAGATAAGTATGTTTGGCCACATGGGGATACACCAGTAGAGAGGATTTTCTGTTAAACTGGAGCAAAGTAGGTTCCTCTGTTACTTACCCTTGCTATTACCATCAAGAGGTGCAGGAAGGCAAACATAATAGCTGTAGCACAGGCCCCAACTCTTGTTGTGGCCCTTTAGCAACCAAAATAAGTTGAAACCACCCTCAGACAGATCTGAGTAGGTGCAAGGACATTACAGGGTCAGTGGCAATGATGTGGAACAGAATAATGAAATTCAGTGGTCTCCAGATGAGTCTCAGTGATTGCCATAATCATATATCACGCACCACAGCTGCACCTCTGTCACTTGTGTTTTGGGTAGATAGTCTGGAGTCCTGTATCCTGCAGTAATGAGAAAGGGACTAGGATGATCAAAAAGGGTTTTTCCACATCTAACTTCTCTGATGCTGTTTCTTTTGAAAAGGACTGTAGGGTATTGCATTATTTCCACCTTTGTAGAAAAATTTTATCTTAAAAAGATTCTTATTAAATAGTCTCCTGCTGGGATTGAGTTACAGAGTTGGGTTATCTGAGCACTCCAGAGTGCTCTGAAAATGGAAGAGGGAAAATGCTTCAATGAGGGAGAAAATGCATGCCTGTTCGTAAATGTTAATGTGAAATTTCCTAGAGTGTTGGACACACAGAGAATTGTGGCTATAGAATTAATTTTCTCACTAAAAATATTCTAGTCAACTCCAAATAGTCTCCTCCACTCATCTGTGTTTCCAAAAGCCTTCTGAAAATTTTCTCTTCGAAACCAGCCTTCCTTTCATCTTCTCCTTGATCACCTTTGGTGATGCTTTTGGGGTCAGTTATTTTTTCTGAACACATTTCATTCCTTTGTCAGGCTGGCTCACCTGTAACCATTGCTGTGTCTTCCACTGAAAACACGCATCAGTTGTGGAAGCATCTCAAAGTCCGCTCATAAATGAGACCTATGTTGTTTAAAGCATTGTACAGCCATAGAAAAGCAGTCTCTCCACCAAGGAATTTGTGATCTAACCCCCAATGAGCAGTCCCACCCTAATCCTAACAATCTAATTTACCATATATTAGATACAAACACCTAGAGACAAATTTCTGATTATATGTAGCCACGGTCTTCCTTCATTGTGGTGTGGAAGTTTCCATTTTAAATCCGGGCGGGCTGCTGTAGATTTATGTCATACTAATGATTGAATCTCTGCCTTGGTGCTTAGAAGATATTCAAGGTGAGCTGGTGGAAGTGTCTGCATACACTGGGCAGCTGCAGTCCCAGGGCAACACTGGTGTACCGTGTTGATGTTGAAGAGGGTGTGCTTCTAGGAGTTTGGTTGGCTTTTATGATCTGTGGGTGTACAGATGATACTGCCGTCACTCATCTGTATTGTTTTCTCACTGGTTTTATGTTACGAAGGGAGGGAACAATTGAGTAAATGGCCACTAAGGACATCCCTGCTAATTGCTTAAAGTTAAGCTGGAACTTGGGACAGGAGATAATTCAAGCCTCTGATAAAATTGCGTATCACTTATTGCTCCTGACAGGACTGATTGTTTCATTTTGATGAACTGTGTTGAGAACTTTGTTTTTCATATGCGTCTTCAACAGTTTGGGGAAATTAACTGATCCCTAACTGTATCAATGTCCAAACAGATTATTGCAAGCACTGAAGTTAGGGAGAAGTAAATTGCTAATTTAGAGGCTCTGATTGTGTCCTCTGAATTCAGCTGCCTCTCTCTGCTGATCCATGGGTGAGCTAAAGGAAATAAAAACTAGACAGGAAGGTGATCCAGTCTGTGCCATCATTTGTCCTCTGATGCACTGTGATGTCAAGGTGGGATGGAAGTATAGGAACTCTGTATGTCCTCTCCTTTATCACTGGGTAGCAAGCAAATACAGAAAATATTGCTCTTCTTTAAAGCCTTTCTCATAGGTCTTGCAAAGATCAGTGACTGAAGAAAACCAAAGACATCTTACCATTCGTACATTCTTAAGTTATCCTGCAAAACTGCTTCATCCGGTAGGATACTTTTCAAGGAACTACATCAAAGAGGAGATTACAGCTACTAGAGAAATCACGCCAGTGGAGATGACCCATTGTCAATATTAAGCTGCTCCTTAAGTCAATATGAAGCTGTCACACTGAAAGAGAGGCATAAAAATGCAACCACGCTGCAGTGATGAAGCTGTCAAAGTCAGAGCACTATAATACATTCCTTTTAGTGATTGTTTCTTCCTGAGCTTATCACATAGAACATCTTGGCTCGGTGATCTTGCTGAGAAACACTATTTAAATTTAATAGATACCCAGCATGGTGCCCAGCCTCCAGCCATCTTTTCTGTAGCACTCACTGCTTGAAAACTAGTTTAGGACACCTGGCCCTGTGCTCTAGATTAATCTGATCTTGTTTTTAACCAGCATAGCAGGGAAGCTCTGCAGCATCACAGATGTATGCTCAATACTCTGTGCGATTGATTTATTATGGTGAAACCAAATGTACCTTCTGGTGCGAGAGGAGGTAGAGGAAAGATAATGTTACTTCTGAATCAAATTATACTGCTTTTTTTTGTACTTAATTAAGGCTGAAGAGCTTTGGCTTCAGTTTATACAGACACATTGTATCTGTCTGCCTGTCCAGTTTTTTCACCCTTACACATTAGAGCAGTATCTCTGTATCTGGTCCTATAAAAATTGATGACAAAAAGCCTATTGATTTCAGCTGAGCAGGAGCCAGTAGATGCTGATTTTACCCGGACAGTGTTCTTTAACAGATGTAGCTCAGTAATAATTCGTGTAGTTGAATCCAATACAAAACTATGAATGCACAATAAAAAAAATCAGTTCTGAGTCTGTTTTTTTCCTTTCCACTTAATCAACAGGAACAGAGAGAAGGACCAGGTGACCCGTAACAAAAGGTCTTTATCATTTCTTCTGTACTTCATTGCTTAAATGAACATTATCTTTCTCTCTGAAAGAATAAGAGGGTAACAGGGTACCCTATTACTATTTATAAGACATTTTCTTTGGTGATGCTTTTACCACACCACATTTGTAACTGTTGAAACATAATCTGGATCAGAAAGCCTGCTAAAGTCAGAAAGGTTGTTGTTCTATAGAAGAGAATAGTGAGGTACAATTTCAATTATCAGGTAATAAACAGAGCTTGTATCAGATGACACAAAGATAGGAGACATGGCTGTAACTTACTCGCATGAAGGAATTGTGGAAGTACGTTAGTGAATCACTGCAGCAACCACAGGGAAGCTGTAAGTGCATGAGGAGACAGGTAAGAGTTCACCAGTTCTGTCCTGGAAAATACTGGAGGTCCCTGGGAGAGTCTGAGTACTCTCAGGTCTCTCAGGTATTTTCAGGACTCCATGGAGGTTTATCCTGAATCCATCCCATGCATCAATTGATCTCGTACACCAGGCTGCTGAAGCAGGAACTCTCTGGTCCCTTCTTAATGTTCAGTGATTTCTGAACTGGATCTGAACGTAAACTGTGGATGTGCCTTTCTCCCTTCCCTTGAAATAGAGTGGAAGGTCAAATCTGGCTGTGGATTCAAATACTGAATCTCAGGCCTATCTGTGATTTATATTGGTCTGTCGTGCTTGTAACATGAAAAGTACTCTGTTTAATGAGAAAGTGGACTCTGTTCCTATTCCAGCTCCCATATCCCTGATTCAATCTAAACCACATTTCCCTCACAAAGAACCTTTCAAAAGCAAAGAATTTAAAAAATCACTGCTATGAATGGTCCAAGAACCTACACTGTAAAGAAGTCCCCAAATGATCTATCACCATTGCAGATTTGTTTGTTGGCTTGAATTTCTTGGTCCAGCAATGGGTCAATTTTCACACACACACAAAAAGATGTTTTGTTTTCCCAAGTATGTGTGAATCTTATGGAATCCTTTTAGAAGAAAGCATATCTTTAGCTTCAAAGTGTAGCATGCCAGAACCAGTTGCTTTGAAAACATCCTTGCCTCTAACATGTTTTTTATTAGGAAAATGTATTCCCAAACTGAAATTAGTACCAGTTTTCAGGAAGGACTCAAGTGCGTTCTTGCCTTGACATCTGTTGCTATAAATAATGTAGTAAAACATGAATTCAGAAGAATTATTTGTGTATATTTGAGAAGATAACTTGTAACCGGGTAGTAATTCTGACAATCTGCTTGTAAATGCAGAGCTGTACCCAATTCAAATATTAAACCCTGGAACAATAAAAGAACAATATAATTATTGCTGAATCGCACTTGCAGATCAGTTTTACAAGTTGCAACCAAATAAAGGGGAGAAATTGCAGACTAACATAGAAGTATCACCAGGGAGCAACCTTGGGAACAGTTAAGCTTAGAAAGGAAGTTTACAGTGAAAGCTGTTTTGTTGTTGTGATTTACATTTCCAATAAAGCTAAACCCCAGGAGAATTTTGGCCTGTGTGGGGTGTTTGCAAGCTGGTGAACACAGAATGTGGACTTTCTCCACTAGCCAGATTTTAAAACTCGCCAAAAAAAGTCCTTGCAGAATGAAAAGCTGTAAGCTATACAATAATATTAGGGATAGTTGCATTAATAGAGAAATAATTAATTGACAGTTGCTCTAACAGGACTCTTCTGACCTTAGTTTAAGATTTAATCATTATCATTTTGCACAGGATTTGCTATGCAAAATAATTAGTGAGCAACCTCCTCCCCTTTCCTCATATGCTGCATAAGGGATTGGTAAGCAACACTCATTCTTTCTGCAAACAGTGAGATTGACTTGCTGGGAGCAGTTTAAATGCTTGAATGGAAAAGACAGAAACTTGAGCATACATTTCACTGCTTTTACTTCAATTTTTGAGCATTGTGCCCTCCTGCCTTGACTGAAGGGTCCTACTTTATGGTGTCTTTAGCAAGAGTATCATCAGAACCTCTCTACCCAGCTCTACAGACACTATTTGGGGTTGCTGGTCCACTTTGTGCCTCTGGATTAAGTGAAGGGTTTGTGTGGTTTTGCTGTTTATCCTGTTCAGAGACTTTCAGTTTCTATTAATCTGCTGAGAGGAAAACTCAGTGATCTGCAAGCAGATTCAGAGGTAGTTGTCTGGGGTGGCAGCGTTTGCCAGGAGGGCAGAGCAGGCAGCTGGGAGCTACTGACCAGTTTCATACCTTGTTTTAATCTGCCCTTACATTTCTACTGGAGCTCCTTCCCAGCACATCACTCAGACTCTTTTTAAAATTTCAGTTCAACATGTGCTAAACCCAAACTTTCTTGGTTTCTTGCCTGGTTTGGATTTAAGAGGTTGAGCTTGTGCTGTTTTAATTTAATTCCACATCAATTCTTTAATTCTTTTCCCACTGGAAGGCTTCAGCTTTTCTGGCTGTGCTGAAAGTAGCATTTGGCATAAGTCATAAACCCTACTTCAGACAACTTAATCTGTTCAAAATGGTGCTGAAAGGAAAAAAGAGCACTATTGCAAACAAAGGCTTGTGTATCCTTATCTAAGGCTGAGCACCTTACGGCTATGAGAGGCAAGTTTTGTCTTTGGATCCAGCTGTAAGACTTCAAGACATTACTATTTCAGCTGTTTGCTCTGTCCCTCCGCTCAGTGTAGAGTAGAGCTGGCTCATTTATGCCTGTGACTGCAAATGCATCTGAGTTCAGTGAAGATGCCGTTTGAATCAGTTCTTGTATTATTGCACCTGAGACAGTGAAGACGCTTGGAGTTCAGAAGAGAGATGAGATCAAATCTAATCATCTGTGTGTGGCAGATAATTGTATTTCCCCTGTTTGTTGAGCTCAATAATTGGTGTTTCATTCAAACATCTATTCCAGAAAGAGAGCGTTCTTGCTTTGTGTAGTAGAAGAAATGGTGAATCAGTCAGTTGCCTTGACTGCTTCTTCCAGAGGTTAATCACCTTCACTTATAAAAATGTGTATCTAGTGCGTCATTTCAATTTGTCTGTCTTCAGCCTTCAGCCACTGATTCTTGTTCTGTCATGCTATGCTCGGCTACAAGATATCAGTTCAGCCCTCAGCAAAACATCATCTTCTCTCTTCACCCCCCAGCACCAGGTCGTGTGGTTCACATTTATATAGTTTGATGCCCCATCACAGTCAGTTTTGTTAATTAGATAAAATTATTAGTTGAATCTCCTCTACGTCCCAGGTCCATGACTCTTCTTGGAATATGCCATCCCATTCACTGCAATTAAGTCACCAGCTAGGGCAAAAATGTGCTCAATTTATGACTGACTCCTCCGTACACTCGTGTAATAATCCTCAGATAAACTGATCATGAGATTGTCCTGCTTAAAGCCAGTGTTTATCTTTCCAAGCACTTAAGGCATTAAGTGTCAGTATGAGAGGAAAATGAAATGTTGGCAGAGAGTTTTCAGAAACAAACATGAACTGGAATTTTAAGAGGCTTGATGCAAGGAGGGCCATCTAGCAGATTTATGGTTTCATTTTGACAGGTTCTAGCTTTTAAATAAGGAAGATGAAGATAATAACTTTTGTAGTGTTTCTGATTTACAGCTCTGATGTAAGATATACTGCTCTGTACAGATCATGGTTGAGATTCTCTATCAAATCACTCCATAAATGCATCCATATTAACCCAGTGGCAGTGTGATTCTGGAAGCTTAAGGATTCTCCAGAAGGTTTGCCTAAGTGTGTGAGAAGGAAAATACAGCTAGATGCAAGATGCTTCCTGGAAAACAGCTTAAAAGAGAAAGGAAGTCCTTATTTCTGACTTCAAAAGTTTTTTGTGATTCTGTCTGAAATGCTTTTTGTTAACCCTGTAATTCCGTCTGAACTGAAGGTGTTTGGGGGGAAAAAAAAAAGTCAAAACATTTTCAAACAGTATATTGTATCTGATGACAGCCAACACAGGAATATTGAAAACAGCTGCTTGTCTAGGTAGTACAGTAAACACTGATACATTGATACGGATACTGAAACCCTTTCATTGCAAAATAGATGAGAGTCACTTTTCATCTAGAAAAAAGTATAGTGCTTCTCTCTCTTCTTACTAGTTATTTTCAAATGCTTTTAATAGTCTACAGATAACAGAATAATTGTCACTTTATAACATGAATATCATTTTACAATAAAGAATATGATTCTTTTTCTGAAAAAAATGCTAGTAATTTTTGCATAAAACTTTAGGGGGGTTTGCAGGATTTCTGCTTTTAAGAATTGTGACAGCTTTTATTTTTATTTTGGTTTGGAACTTGGGAAAATCGAAACATTGAAACTTTAAGTGAAATACTTTTCCTGCTCGTTGGTATGATAACAGACCCTTTGTTGTTACATTCTAGATAGAAGAAAGCTGAAAATTGAGACTTTGTTGCAGCACTCTTTAAGTCTTTTCCGAGCCCTGTATTCTGTAGTCAGGTTTCCTGTAAGTTTCCTCACATGAAACTTTTCTTGGTGCATAGTAACCTAGAAATCAATGTGAGAAGGCAGCATTCACACCTTTGCATAGGGGTGATCTCACCATAGCTCCTTTGCTCTTAGAGTCTGACTCCGCTGAGGACACCCCTGAGACCTGTTTGATTTCTGATTTTGGCAAAACACTTCCTCCCATGAAAACTGATGTCAGAATTAACTTCAGTGGGACAAGATTCAACTCTTATTATTTTTAAATCGTGTCACTAATATACTTATTGGAGTCTTGCCCTGGGTGTAATAAAACCTAGTTTAAATTGCCGAAGGGTTCAGCTGCTGCCTTGAACAGCTGCATCGCTGTAATTTGCCAATAGGATGTATTACATCCTGATTACAGTTTCTGTTGAGTGATAAGCCAAAATTACAAGGCAGAAATGTGGCTAATCATGATAAAGGAGATAAGTCCATTCATCTACTGCCCGCATTTAATATTTGCAGAACAGATGCTGTTTGTTCCCCTTCAGCTTCGTTTACATGGAAATGTGCTTTCAGTCTGAAGATGTCTTAAGGTTAGTGAAAAACCTTCTTGGACATTTTGATGGGGGAGGGAAGGAGAAAGGTGAAATATCTTGGAAGGTTTCTCTTTGTTTCCCAGGCCACATAAACTTACCCAAATCAATCAGTCATTGTAAGATGAGCAAAGTGAGCTACTTTAGGCCAGAAACAGATGTCTGTGAAAGCTGAAGAGACCATGTTTTTAGCAGATGGATTGACAGCATAGGTGCAAATCATACTAGGAAAGACTGTACCACTCCAGGGATTAAGGCCTGAACGGGCTGCGAGTGGTCTTTTATTGCACTCATTCTCTCTAAGCAATATGCAGTTCATCATGCTGCAATTAAACCATCTCTTTCAGTGGTTTGCCTCATCGGGCCATAAAGCCAAGCCTTCCATGAGGAGTGGATTAACACATTGCCCCCATTATACACCAGAGAGGTCCCCAAGTGAGAGATTTGGGGGTGGAGGAGGTCTCACTTCATAGCTCAGCAAGAGATATATTCCACTTCCACAGGCCCATGGTTCCAGTCTGGGGAAATCTGCGAGAGATCCCCCAGTTCCCTGCTTTCAGCCCCCACCTAAGCACCACCACAACTGTAAGAGATGCAGTGCCAGGAGTAAGCGGAAACGCGTCTGCCAGGGATGAGTCAAGAAAATGAGCTGCTGTCGTCACGCCTGGAACAAAGCTTATAGCTCATGTATTGACGGCGATTAAACAACGTCCCTTTTTGTGCTGTGTCGTGGAGCACTGAGCTGAGCTAGACTCATGCTGTAATGCACAAAATATCTTGCATCTCCCCTTCACCCCTCTCTGCAGCACCTCCTGCACCTTGCTGCTAAATAACTGCAACAATTCAAGCTGGAGAGATTAGATCACCTCAGAGGGTCCGTACAGCAGAGCCTACTTAACACCAGCCAGTAATCTGGCATTATGCACTCTTTGGGACAGCAGTCTATAAAAACACACAGCGGTTTCCATGGGCCAGTCCATGCGGCCAGGGTTGCCTGGTTCAGCTATTTTCTATTCTGCAAAGGCCCACTTACTCCTCAGAGTGAGAATTTGCTGTTCACGTGTTGCAGCCTGCTATGACTCAGAGCTGCCTTGCTATTTCCCATCCTCAAACCACAACTTCACTCTGGGGTACCGAGCCTTTTTCTCCCTGATGGCTACCACGGCCTCCTAAACATCTCTTGGGGGGTCACCCCTTCACCCCATCCCTTACCACCATCTGACTGCACTGCATAAAAGCCCCCCCAATCTGGGCTTGCTAAAATGAAGTCATCTGCTGTGTCTGACTCTCTGTATTAATCAAGAAGATTTTGGAGGATATTTCGCCCAGCTCTGTCGCTCCCTCCCTGCTAAAAGTGGATGCTGCCTCGTATCTGCTGCACTCGTAATGTGGAGGAATAGAAAATCCTTTGGCGATGCCAAATATAAAGCAGCCGTTGAACCGTTTCAATCTGTTCCTTGCCAGACACAGCCCCCAGCGTGCTGTCGCCGCCGCTCATGCTCTCCCTCGCTTTGTCAGAGCCAGAGCAGAGTCTCCCCAGCCCGCAGCCCCGACATACGGCAAAGCCCCCACTGAGCTGCGGCGCAAGGAACGCTGCAGGCTCCTGTAACGCAGCCCACAAGCCTTTGTGCAACAGCAGGTCTCTAAAGCCTGATGAAAGGGCTGATAAGGTAAAACCAGGCTTTGAATACTAAATGGACACAGAACAGGGCACTCGACTATATAAGAAATACATTAAAAATGTCTCATATGGTCATTAGCATAAATCCCAGGATGGAGCGTTATCAGCATTGCTCTGATAAGGTGAGGAATGCATATATTAAGAGGCTGACTCCCCAGGCTGAGCTGTGGGGCCCTGTAACACATGGGCTGCTATTTCTGCTTCAATTTCATGGTAAAAGGCGCTTTCCTAAAGGGTATTGTGCTCCAAGGATGACAGTACGGTCTAGTTTATGCTAAACTAGAAACACTCTTGAGACCTCCCGATGAGAAGTATTACAGAAAAAATAGGTATTCGTAATTCCTTCTTTGTCTCCACCCCTCTGGATGCAAAATACAGTCTGTAACAGAGTCCCTAATATATCTGATCAGAGCATCAGCCACTTGCAGACATTCAGCTGCACTAATGTGCTGTGAAGGATGATACTGAGGAGGCCTGGAGTCTTAAAATAGAGACAATTTCCAATTTATGTTGTGTTATTGTGATATGCCAAGCGTGAGATCCCAAATGCACCACGAATAATTGGTCTTACACTTTTACTCTTCATGTCCCACTCTTTCTTCCGCTCAATTTTTGTCAATTGTTTCTTGCATTCTTAATTATTAGCAAGGAAGGATAATGCATGTAAACACTGTTGGGTAAGTGCTTTTCCAGCCAAGCAACAGCAGACCCCAGACATAAGTTTTAGCCTGCAGAGCAGATTATGAGTTACACCAGGCACACATAGCCCCTGTGACTAGCCGAGCTGCTCCTATTACAAATGTAAGGGTTTGACATAATACCAATAAAGTCACTCTCTTGAGGAAAATGAAGATGATTTGGTAATGCTGAAGTATAATCAACATTTTAAAAACAAAGCCATTTAATGTCTAATTCAGATTAGTCTTACAGGAGTGATGAGTAGAGAGGGAGGGAAGCATTGAATTCTTGAAACACATTTTGCCCCAAACACTCCTAGGCAGCCACCTGGGATGTACATTCATCAGCTTGGGCTGGGGTCGAGGCTGGGTGTGTTTCCAAGACATTCTTTGTGACAAAGATAATCTTGTGTTTGACTGAGGGTTCAACAAGCACTGACTTGATTAGCTTGGCCGTTGCAGTGTTGTTAGAGGAACAGGACTGTACAAACAAGAACTCCCTTATGGGTTTTTCAGAACTGACCCAACCGTGCTCCAGTAAGGCCAGAGACAGAGCAGCAGCAATGCTTTTGTACATCTCATCCTGTTTTTTTCCCCACGAAGTTCATCAGAGCATTAGCAAGATGGTATCGCTAGGTAGCCTGCCCAAGAAGATGAAATTGAGACTGGAAACAAAACAAAACCCCACTAATTCTCTGTTATTAATATCATTCATTAGGCTACCTTTTTCCATAAGGATTTATCCTGATGTCTTATCACAAACGAGTAATTCCTTCTCTTCCTCATTTTTCTCACGTGTATCTAATGTTGCTCATGCAATTGCTGTACTAGCAACTGCAAGCTTGATATTCCTGTGGTCAAAATGGGACCACATGTGCCAGTATACCACAGAGGCGATTCAGAGAGGGAATACGGGATCTTACATGTTCTGTGAACTGGACTGACTAAGGGCAAATGTCATGGTTATCATGTAGGAGTACTTTGGAGTCCCACTTCAAACCACTGCAGAAGTCAGGAAAAAATCCAAGGAAGGAACAAGCCCTTCGTCTCCTCTCCCAGCCCGTCCAGCTGCCGCTGGTGAGTCAGCCCCAGAGGCAGGGCACTGGGCCCTAAGAGCAGCTGTCAAAGAGGGCACAGAACAGACGTGCCTGGAGAAGTTACCTGGAGGAGACAATTATTTGGAAAAGATTTAGAAAGTCTTCAGAAAAATACTCTGTGGGAGGCATAGGCTGACTGAACATAGCAAAGCAACCCAAGGGGCCAGGGTGATGCCTTCCCTTCCTCCATCCCTGGGGCCAGCTCGCCAAAGGCAGCACAAGTGCTCCACTTCGTCTTGCTGAGATGCCTTCGAGTGGCTGAGAAAGCTGTTTTGCCTCTGTGCTGAGCTTTTTCTTGAGCAGTGCATCAAACCCCACACCACAGCTGGTGCTGATGAATTTCTTGCAATAACTGCTGCCAGGCTTCAAGACCAGACAGAGATTGTTGTCTCAGTACCCCACAAGCTGTCAAATAAAAATTTATCATGGTCACTGAACCAGTAAGGCAAAGCCTTGGAGCATCACAAGCTCTCTGCAAAGCTCTTTCCCATTAGTTATGCCTGTCCCTACTGTCAGTCCTGTAGAAAATAACCGTTTCCCTTCTTTCAGGGCAGGTTTTAGTAAGTTCAGTCTAGAATTGTAACACCCCATGTAACCCTGTGCAGGAAGCTGCAAAACTTCCCTCTGAAAGTGTCGTTCTTGCTCCCAAATCTGTTCCTGACCTCTCCGCATTTATTTTATGTGGGTGTGAGATTCTCTTTGACCTAATTACAATTCCCACTTGCCATTTTGGTGCTGGAAATTCAGATGTAGAGCTGCTGAACTAAAGTATGTCAGATGCACTGTGGTCACCTCTGTCTTTCAGAGCAGAGACGAGCAGACAAGGGCTGCAGGCACCGAGATCATTTTACATTTAAGCCAGTGTTTAATTCTCCTAATAGCCCCAAGATTGCAAGAGCTCAAAGCCTTACACCCAGGATTAAGAGACCTCCTAAATATAGGCTGCTTGTTGCAGGGAAGGTAAAAGAACAACAGAGTCGCTGAGAACTGTTCTTGAAAAACATTTATTTCTGTAACAGGTTTATAGCGCTGACTCCCAAGCCCCAGTACAACACAGTTTCCCCCTACACATAATTCTGGGGACAATTACCTTTGATGGAAAAACAAAGCCATACAAAGAAGCCCCCCAAACAAACAGTTTGGTTCCAAACAAACTGTGCCCAGGTTCTCTCTGGGCCTCTGCTGTTGTTTCATCCCGACTGGGACAGAGCTGCCCTGCTCCATCCCTCAGTCACAGCTGCAGGATGTTTCACTGCCTGAAGGCCCCAAATAACTGAAGATATTCTGTTTAACTGAAAAAAAAAAAAAAAATAGGGGGGACATGGGCAGAGAAGGCTGCTAGGATTCAGCGGCTGCTATTTTTGCAGACATCATTTAGAAAGGAAATCTATGCATTTCAGTTTCACCTCCTGAGCCCCAGCATTAGGAAAGTCAAATACAAACCCAGAGACCAATGTACACAAAATAGTGAACAAGTGTCCAGACATTTCTAAGCCCCTCAGTTTACTGTGCCATGATACCTCCAAAAAACAACAAAACCACCACATTCAGATCATGTTGGATCTTATTTTTAAGAGGGAGGGATAGAGATGCAACACATAGCATAGCA
Organism: Haliaeetus leucocephalus; assembly: GCF_000737465.1. Taxonomy (NCBI): domain Eukaryota; kingdom Metazoa; phylum Chordata; class Aves; order Accipitriformes; family Accipitridae; genus Haliaeetus; species Haliaeetus leucocephalus. The sequence continues at coordinate 3,980,720 of NW_010973104.1, read as the reverse complement.
ACTGTCAAGCAATGTTTAAGGCAAATTTATTCCCATTTGTTAAGAGTTGAAGATTTTTTTCGTTTGTTCACTTTGTTGTGTAAGCTGTTAGATAACGTCTCAGCTGGACATTTAAGCTGAGACAATTTAATCAAAATTTGAGTGAAGTCAACTCAAGTTGATCTGAGCCTGGCACAGCAAAAAATATTATTCCCAAGAATATAATTCAGAACAATTTTTTTAAAAAGTAATCGATGTTCAGAACTCCCCCAAAACTTTCTCCCCTCAGAGACCAGGTTGAGCCCAACTAAACACACAGACATGCAGGCATACGAAGGACACAATGGCAAGCCTCTACAAACACAATGCTGAATAGGACCAAAGCAGAGCCAAACCTAAATTCCACAGATGCGAGAACATGGACAGAGTTATGAGTAAAAAAATGGGGAAAAAAGAAAAACAGAACCCCAGAGAGGGATGTTGCATGAGATGGAATGGAAAATAAAAGTCCACTGTATGCAAAGAAAGAGAGTTCTTAGGTGCACACACAGAAAGCTGGGGATTTCAGTTGCCTCATCTCTCAGTTGTGTTAGTTTGTTGTGCCTTTCCCCTCCCTTTGAGATCCAGGTGATGGTGCCAGGAGGTTTGTGCGTTTACTCAGTCTGTGCATCATAGTTAGCCCCCCCTGCTTTCTTCAGCTCGTTCTTGATGTAATCTTCATCCAGCTCTTTGTGGTCACTGATCACAAATTCTTTGGCAAAGTTCTGCAAGAGATAAAGAAAAAGCCTGTTAAAAAAGGGGGATGCTTATCCAAATACCTGAATAAAGACGGGTTATCCAGCTTTCATGGCTGTATGAGCTGCATACCCTTATCTACTGTGGTAGGGATGATAAATAGAAGCTGTGGATGAGACAGAAGAGTAGTGATGGCAAAACCCAAGACTTAACCTGGAAAAATTTTATGTGTCTACTTCTGCAGTCACCGGCTGCAAGACCCAATCCTGCCCTATGCAACAACTCTTCCTAGTGCTAAATGCACAGGCTAGGTTTGGTCAAGTTTCCTAAGTAGTACACAAACTAAAAAGCTCAAAACCGTTGACCTTCTAACCGCCACTGACCCTCAGCATAATCTTGGTCAAGCCACTAATCCCATCTTTGCCCTTTTTAGGATCCCTTCTCCGAAAAAAAGGAGAACAGTGCTATACCACAGTACACTACAGTATCATACTCCATCGGCGTAGGATAGGAGGATGCTTCGATTAAAGATTGAGCAACATGCAGATGGTACCAGGAGCAAATAAGTCTACTTGAGTAGATTTACTGACTCCTCAACTATCTAATACGCATCATGGCCAAAACCAAGATACTGTATCAGACAGGCTGCTGGTATTGTTAATAGGCTCCACTACGCTCTGTGGTCTAATGATCCAAAGTGACCTTTAAGGACACGCTTTATTAATATACTTGTGTACTGCAGAGCAGCTATCTAGCTGCTTGAATGCTCTTTGCAACTTACGGGAGCTGGGCAAGGCCTCGGCAGCATGCTGCGATGTGAGGTTGTGAACAGAGAAAACCTTTCTCGGAACAGATCACTGTGAATGGGATCCCAAGGTGCCTTTAGGGCACTTGTCACGGCAGTGTCACTACAGTCAGGGATTTGTTCCTTTGTGGGGGCCCTCGTGCCTCATAGCAAGGGTGGCATGCATGTGTGTGCACAGATGCTTCAGCAAACATTCGCATTTGCTTCTTGCTTTAGCATTTTCCTTCCCTTCCTAACCACAACTGAGAACACTGCATGTGTCTTTCCCTTCCCCCAACCCACAGAGGTTTTAGACAGCATGAAAAACACAAGCATCCATTGCACTCCGCAGGGCCAGGGACAAACTGACGTCAAAAAAAAAAAAAGAATTAAAATCCCAGCAGCCCTGCTGCAATGTCTCAGGGAAGCTGCAATGCCTGGCTCCCTGGGCAGCGAGTGCCCCGAAAGGTGATGGACGGAGGCTGCCTGGGAGAATGAGGTGATGCTTTGAGAGAAGAAGCAGTCATCTTGTGTGGGTCTCCCCGGTGCTGGAACAGCCCCAGCACAACTGTGGAGGGGGGGCTGTTCTAATTGGTTTCAGACTCTTAAGCCATGGGAGAGCTCTTTATTTGGCAGCGTCTCAAGGGTCTCAGTTTGGGATCAGAGTTGTGTAAAGGAGGGGGTGGAGAAGGATTCAGCTTGAAAGAGCCTCAGCACCTCTTTCATGCAGTGGAAGAAATGGAAGGGAGAGCAAAAACAGCTCCCTCCCCCCCGCCAGTCTCCCAGGCTGCAGCTGATCCTGTTTCATGCTGTAGGAAATCCTCACTACCGAGGAGTTGCTTGTGGGGGGAGAAAAAAAAGCTTATAGCGGCTACGAGAAGCCTTGTCTGCTCTGCTTTAGTTCAGCTGCAGCTAGACAAAGTCCTAAGAAATAACAACTGCTTCACAGCACCATTTCGCTCCACACTTCAGTGGTCGGCTTTCTTGGTGTGAGGACAGACAGACATTGCAGGCACTCATCCATGTCTTAGCAGAGTTCAGGGAAAATGGGAAAGAAATTGTTTATTTAGCGAAAAAAAATCCTTTTTTTGAGGTGGGAAATGAAGAAGCAAACTGCCCGAAACATCAGATTTGGTTATGCTCACAAGTGTCCTACTTCCAGATCTCCTGTGCGAGATCTGTGCAAAGCTCAGCTCTTGCTAAGACCAAACAAAGGATTTTCAACTATTTGATGCTCACTGTGGAGTGCTACCTATGTGATTTTTGAGCTGAGCTGCTTCAATTTCTTTTCTATGTGCTAACAGGGTTAACAAATTTTCCTCAACTCGGGAAGCAGATTATCCAGGACTACCTGACTTCAGTGCTAGTCTTTGCCCTGAGTTTAGTGAGAACTGAGACTGGCCCATAAAATAATTTCTGAGGGACTCCATGAAAAGTATGTGTATTTTATAAATGCGGGGAGGCTTTCCTTCAATGCTCACTCTGCAGAATCCAGCTGATTCTGAAATTAAAACTGCAAGTGCACTCATGCATGATCAGAGGGGAACTCTGGCTCTCAGATCAGGCAACTGGGCACCCATGATCAACAGCAGCACTTTGCAGCTGAGGGCCATCTTACCCAGATTTCTCTCTTTTTTGGCCCCCACTGAAACTGCCGGAATGTAAAACTACTCCCAACTGATTTAATTGGGTCTGATGTTAGCTAGACCAGGCAATGGTCCTTATTTGGCATGACTGTCACCTGCAATTATAAATAACTGATCATAGCAAACTGGCTCCTGCAAACCACCAGGAAAAATCCTAGCTTCAAGCGGCTAACAGCAATGCCAACAGGCATCCGACTTCAGCCAGATTTCTGCTCTGCCATCGGATTTTCTTTCTGCCCATAAGAGACTGGGGTGGGGAAAGTCCCTGCTTTCTCTTCTCTCACACATACCGTATCTAATGCCTTTCAAGAGAATTGCAGAACTTAGAGCCGCCTAAGGCACAGTGCATAACTCTGATGCTTGGGACCTTGCTTTGCTGACATGCATCTTCATTTTACATCCTCCACTTCCTTTTCTCCTCCCCCTATCCTCAAGCTTTTTACAACCGCAGCAAGCCCTGTGAATGAATCCTGGCCTTTGTATTCACCCCAGAGTCACCAGCAGCCTACAGATAACAAAAACAATGATGCCATTTATCTTTATCACTCTCATGACACAACAGTGACCACAGTCTCTTTGCTTTGCCTCTCAAATTACTGAATGCTATGTAAAAAGTAAAGTTAATAAAGTTTACTCATGGTTCTTCAATACACCTATCTAACACGTGCTTCACTTTGTGCCTGAGTAGCAGAGGATCACAATTTTGCAATCCAATCCCCTGTGTCAACCTCCATGCGACACCACAGAGAGAAAGGGCTTCAACCATGCAGGTCAGGTTGCGGAAAGTGAGCCTGCATCTCTCCCTGGGAAGCATGAAATTTGTACAGCAAGCTCAGTCCAGCCTCTCTCTTCCAGACAACTTTATGGGGGGAAAAAAAAGGGTGGAGTAGATTTTCTTCCTCTTCCAGGCGCTGAATGTTTAGCATATGGGGCCATAAAATTTCCCTAAACTGGCCAAGGGAAAATCTGTCTGGTGCAGATACTGTACCAAAAAGGTCTGCAGAGGCCCTTATAAATCCCAGCATGGGTAGGCCTGATGCCAGAAGGAAAATCCTTATATCGTCTACAGACACTTGGGTTCTTAGCAGCTAGGGATGGTGCCAGGTATCTGAGCAGCTTCTTGCTGTTTTTATTTACACTTGGGCTTGCAGCAGCCTCCACTGATGTTCAAAATCCTCAGTTCCACTGTGCTTAATGTCACCACTCCCATCCACTAGTCATCTTATTTTCAGTGCAGATGCAGTACAGAGGAGATGACATCTCCCGTGTTTCTTTTCCAGCACAGTATGAGTCCTGGACCTGGGGTCACGGGGAAGAAAGGACACATCCTATGGCTGTAGCAGAGGTATGTTCTAGCAGGCCTTCTCTGAGTACCAGGAGAGCTATAAAGTGACAAGTGCCGATAGCAGTACAGTACCACTGCCCTTCACTCTACTATGGCTACACCAAACCTGGTCCTGTGATCAGCTGTCAGACTCCAAGCTATCAGCAAAAACCCTCTCTTCAAATTTACTCCTCGCCAATTTTTACATGGACCAATTCCAGCCACTGGGAGAAGCCAGCCCAAACCTCTGGCAAACACATTCTCTCAGCAACGGGAACTACATTTCAGCTGATCTGCAAATTCTTCCTATCTGTGCTGCATCCCACTGGAAAAGTCACAGGGCTGTGTGTCAGATATGGGGTGATGAGAAGCTGCTTATTCTGGCCTGAAAAAGTTACTTATAAAGTTACCATCTTCTCTAGACTACGACTAAGAGTTCTCGTAAATCTATATCCATTTGGTATGGTCATTACAGTAAACCAGAAGAGGAAAAACAGTCAAAAAGAACAATTCTGTTTGCCTTCCCAGCAGGATCTCACTCACCCTCCTGAGAAAGACTCTCTCAGAGCCACCGTGACATAGTCGTTACCATATGAGTTTGATTTTCTGACTGCCCCTAACAAAGCTATTCAACCATCTTCTGTTTAGGCCACTGTACTAACATGAGAAACCTAATGCACATACATGGAGTTGTATATGTTTTATCTGTCCCAAGACCAGGGACAGTAACCCCATAAGTGGGTCCTCCCTCATGAGGTACCAGCATCGGTGCAGTGAGGAATCCAGAGGGAAAGAGAAAGGTGAACAAAAGAAGGTCCAGCCATGAGCTCCAAAGCAGCAACTCGGTAAACTTGTTGACATCACTAAAGCCAGGCAAATTCCTCACCAAAAATAATAATGAATAAAATGCCACGAATATTTGCTCACAGAAACAGAGCTGTTTTACCCTGAATATAATTTAGGCAAATAATAGAGCACATGACTTTGTGGGGGCAGGAGTGCTGAAGAAAACAGAGAAGAGTCAAAATTCATGGAAAATAGGACAAACTGGCAAAGGTTGGGCAGTCCCTTTGCTGAGACAGCCCTGCAGGGGAATACAGTCCCATCAGGAAAAAGACCTCCATACTGCCTAATGAAGGGTTGGAACCTCCTGGTAGGAAATGCAGTCATGAAGGGCAACAAGTTCACAGAGAGGAAGCAACACTCAGAGGGAAACTAAGTCCTGTTTTCAGTTCTTCAGCATTTACATCAAAACTGGACCACTTTAGCACCAGTTGCCACTCCCAGCCCCACAACCGTTGTGCCTGGGCTTGTCCTTACTCGAAGAAAAGCACCATAACATCATCCCTCTGCCTCTCCTCAAAGTGAATGGGGCCATTCATTCACTGGAAGGCCTGACGCTCCTGTACTTAAAACCCACAGCTGCCAGGTTTCACCTTGCAGGAATTTTTCTGGCTGAACTGAACCTCATGCTGGCAGCCATTCCTAGCCATGACCAGCAGTGTGCAATAGCCTTGATTTCTGGGCTTAAGCTGAGCTGACCGACCTGTTTCTCCTGGGCCTCTGGAATAAAAGAGGTCAAAACAACAGCCCTCAGACCACAGAGAGTCTCCTGGATGGATTTGTACTAAGGCTGAATGAGCCACAGCTTGTGCATACAAAGAAGGTAAAAGGCAGAACCATCCTTACTGCCAGGGACATAAAATATGAGTTTAAGACAAGCTCTGGATGATCTCCTTTTTAGCCAAGCAGAAAATATGCCCAAAGCCTTTCTGTTCAGCTGGTATCTACTGGCAGCTGGGTACAACCTTGGCATGACAACGAGTGGTACACAGTGATCAAACTGCAGCTGTGTGGAGGACACAAATGCTGTGGGGTCTGCTGCATGTGTGGCTCACAGTAAGCATCTGCCAGTTCACCCACATGTACAAGGTGAGACATGCTGATGACAAAATAGATGCAGCCATGTAGTTGAAGTCATCCTGGCTTACTGTTTCATAAAGTTCCCCTGCTGTTTAGATCATTCTAGACCTAGGTTTAGGCTGTACCACAGAAAATAACTCCCAAACATCTTAAGCAACAGCCTGCAAGGCATGGGACATTATGTGCTACTACCCCCCACCCCTAGGTCTGTCCTTGGCCTAGACAGAAGCTCAGTGGAGAAAAGATGAGATACTGCATCACCTTACTCCATGTCTCCATTTACACAGGAAAGTCTCCATACATTAGTACTTAATTATACCCTTAAGAAGATATAGGTAAATACTTGTTCCCCATCCTGGCCTTACTTCTAACCTGCTCTCAGCTGAATGACTTGGACTAGGTCACAGGCTTGATTTGGTCCAAGATTTCCAGCTGAGGTAAAGAGGAAAGGATGGAAAGTAAATGGCTGTGGAAAAAAGCTACTGAATGTTCCTTAAATGCAAAATGCACTTTTCTACAATCCAAAATAAATACAATAAATGCAACCCCCATTTTCCAACAACATTAAAGAGGTAATAAAGATAGTCCCAAATAAGCAAGAAGACCTGATTCTCAGCTAGTACAGATCAGGAGAACTATGGCTGTTTGTACCAGATGAGATTCATCCCTGTAATTTTACAGTTATTACAGCTAAAAATCAATTGTCCTTTCTTCGTGAGAGATTTTCTGGCAACCTCCTCCGCTGACTATCAGCATTGCTTCCCAAGCCACCTCCCTATAGAATTCACAGCACCTGCTCCCCCTTCCAAGGGAGGAATACAAAAGCGAGGGCAACCCAGTTCCTCTCCTTGCTTTATAATATTTCATCCTTTTGTTCACAAGCCCATAATCTACTCTTCAACAGTTAATATCCCTCGCGTTTTCCTTATGGCAGGTGCTTCTAGGAGACCGTTAATAATCACCATGTGTGAACCCTCTTTATTCTACAGATGCAACATGGTGGGTTTTGCTTGCTAGGTGGTATTCAAGCTGACTGTCTTTCACTTTGAGTGTCTCAGTGGAAGAACAACATTTATTGGCGTTTGTTCAGCTTTGAGCAGAGCTCAACCGTAGCTCATCAATGCATCTACAACATAGCAGAGAATATAAAGCAGGCCTCCCCTCACACTGGAGCTTTGGTCTTAAATAAAGAGCCACAGTTAGCTTCTGCAAATACTACAAGATAGTGAGAGCCCTTCAAGTTTTACTGAGGGCTTCTCAGACTGAAGAGCTGTTGTTCGGGAATCCCAACCAATCGCTTCTATAGATCACAAAATCAAAGCTGTTATGTGCTGTACAAAAAGCCTCCTTGTGCCACACTTCCTTGGAAGGAGAGCCATGTCGCACAGGGTAAGTGCACCTATGGGCCATGCACACACCTAAAACTACAGAGAGCCAAACTGCATCAATAGCCTAGATTCTCTTCAGGGTTTGTAAAGAAAAAAATTCCCACTTTAGGGTAATACTTATTCCAAATGATGAACCAACACTGAGTCAGATCTGTAGTTTATCATTACAGCAAACAACCAACTGTATTTTTCTATGTATAACTCACATCTCAAATAATCTCTGTAAAAATCAGAAGCAGTGGGGTCACTGGGAATGTACTTGAAGGTCAAAAGAACTCGGAAGAGTGAAATAGCTCTGCAATAAATTCCCTCCACTAAATTCCAGTTGGACTTTCTTGTCCTCTTTTGTTTTGACAGATTATCTGCAAGGTTACATGCATAAAAAGAATAAAACAGTTCTGCTTTTATCCTACGCAGAGGGATTCCACAGTTGCAACTATTCAAAATAGTTGTCAAGATAATGTCTTTTGGAAAGATCACCATTGACATTACATTCAGAAATGCTGTGGAGTGGATTATATACATGGTTGCTCAAAAGAAATGTATTAAGCACAAGTTGTATTGTTTTCATATTTTAGTACAGATTAATTGGAATATGAAAGCTTTTAAGTAACAGCCAAGAATGGTTAATGTTCCACCAGATTATTAACTCATACAGACTACTAATCAAAGATGAAACAAGTGAAATTGCAAATTATATGTAACAGACCTGAGGGACAGATCTTAGAAGAGCATTCAGGAATGCTATTCAACTCAACAGGAATAAATTGTCTAAACATATTTTTCAAAAAATCTTGGGCTTAGGGACTCTTATATGAGTCATTCATTAGTACTCTATAATTTAATCTTCAGCTACAATTACATACTTTCAGCTGCTTCACACGAACAGAGATTTGCTTTCCTATCTCTCAGGTGTCATTATGGAAGTTTCTTTTCAGAAAGGACCCCTCTGCCTAGTTGTCATTTTGAAACATTTAGCACTAGTGCTTATCTTCTGGAAGGATATGAATTTATTATATTCTTCATGCTTCTTATCTAAATATAATCTTCTGTATCATACAAACTACCAATGAATTGAGGGGGACTTCATTCTCATCCTCCATGTTGTCCTATTGGGAGATTTCTTTACACAGGCAAGAACGCAGTTATTGAGGGAGATTATTTCAATGGTCAGTCTGTTCTCCAAGCACTTAAGAAAGACCATTTCTCAGGCATTGGAGAGCTGGCCCTAGGTTTAGCTGAAAGAGCTAATCTTGCTTTAATACTTCAGAAGAAACATGCTAAATGTTAGCATCTTCTCTGTTAAAGGCAGCTTTTCAGCAGCAGTTCTTTGCAGCCTTCCACAATTCACTTCTCTTGCAGCTGTTGCTTGTTTTCATGCGCTTGGACTGAGCTTAGAGCCCAACAGAGCCAGCCTGACTCAGAGTGCCCTGGGAGGCCTTGAGAGTTAAACGATAAGCTCAGTGGGGGCAGATAAATGCAAGTGAAACCCTTCCAAGGTGCATACGAAGCACATTTCTCTTTTTCCCTCACACGCCCAAGGCCAAACAGAAGACTATTCAAATCTAGTTAGCTATTAAGAGCTGTTAGTTAATTGGTACTGATAGGGACTTCAGACTTGAGTTGATTAGGTCCAGGAATTCATTGTGCAGAGACAAAAGGCCTCAAGAGAAGTTTAAACAAGGGCGTGGGTTTTTATGTTTACCTGCTTAACTTGATACTGCCTTGTTCTCCACCATTCAATATTATATTATTTCCATATCAAGGAAGGAGATGGGAAACATCTTAATGGTGACAAGGAGGGGAGTGCATATATTCCCTCCTCATGAAATAGTTAAGACAGCCTTAAGCTCAAAGGTGCTTCTTTATGCCTGACTGCTCAAAGGGCAGATGTTAAGTCTTCCTAGCAGGAAGACAGGCAATAGGAAACTGTCTTCTTTTTAAAGGATTAACTACTAAGTTGAAGGATGATCCAATCCTTCCCCCTCTCTCACCTCCTGCTGGCGTTTGTAGAGCTGGAAGTGATGAGAACTGGTGGTTAGAAGCAGAAAGAAGAGGTTACCTGTACTACTTCTTTGACCAGAGTCTTGTCGGTCCCAGTTTTGGCTCTCTGCAGGCCACTGACATCCTCTCCAATCCAAGTGATGAGGGCAAACTTGACTCGCTTACTCATGGCATCGCCGGTGGTAAATCGGACAAAGCCAAACAATCGAACATCGTCTGGAGAGACAAAACAAAAAGGATAAAATTATTAAAAACAGAAACATTCCTGCCTTGCCATTTTCCAGGGTGAGACTATTGCTGTCAGCTTAAAGACCAAGCCAAGCTACTGATCCTGTGTTACAATACCATCGTTCGGGATTACCAAGGCAATACAGGGGCTCTGCTCATATTGCCCTTTGCTTGCAAGGTGCACTTTGCCAGTGTTAGGTCTGCCTCTTCCTGGGGTGCTCTGAGTTACTGGGAGGAAGCTGGCTGTGCTGGCCACCCCACGCCACATTAGTGTGCTGCTAGTGAGTTTGGAAATGGCTAAAATACAGTCAACGGGCAGTTCAAGAGGACAGAGCTAACCCCAGTTACACATTCAGCCAGATCATTCAACTGCAGGTCACTGTTCAAGAAGGGAAGAAAGTGATTTCCCAGCATCTCTTTCTTACAAGATAGCAGGATTTGGGTCACATTTTATAACATATACCCAGAAACTGGCCATTGTGCAAATCTGATCCTTTTCCCTCCTTCCCTTCAGCAACATTTCTGGCTCACTTGTAGTATGAGTTTACAAGAAGGAGGGGAGAAGAAGGAGCAGAAGAAAAATCTGCAATTACTTCCCCAGATGTGTTTTTCTACTCCTTCTGAAGCCCTGTAGAGAAAGGCCTTGGATTTTAGAACTGTTCTGATCTTTGTTTCACAGCTGGTTTCTGCTATATCACGCCAGACTAGAGTTATTTAGTCTGGCCATATGTGTAAAAACCTTGTAAACTCCTTGTCTCGAAGAGTTCGTTCCTTCATTGCAGGGTGACTCATCAACCGAGGCAGTTGGACGCCGTCATGATCACAGGCACTTGGAAAGGATGTGATACCATCCACTCGTATCCCCAGCCTCGGTGGCATACACCATACTGGAACCTTCAACCAGGATTGTGCAGAAAAGCAGAGCAGATGGACAGTTGTGCAATCGTGGAATATACCTAATCATAGCTACTTCATCTGTTAGAGGTCACTCCAGACCTCCTAATGAAATGAGATGACTCAAAATAGAAGAACAAACTTGCTGTTTGAAAAGAATCATGCAAATCCTGGTTATGCTTGTTGTGACCAGTTCAACATGCTTTATAGTTATTTGCTGTCTTGACTACTGCCAGGTGGAAACACAGGCTCCAGGTGTAGCAATGTTTGCCAACATCCCCATCCTTGGATCCGTTACAGCATGCTCCATGAACAGTCAGGACAACCCCAGGAGCTCTGGGAATAGGGGAGAAGCAGCTCTAAATTGCTCATCCCCAGAAAATAAGCTGCTAGAAGCCAATGCAAAAAAAGTGGGATGTTCTCTGAAAGCTGACAGATCTCAAAGCTTCTTTAACACTTTGTTTTGCCAAAGTGGGAGTAAAGACAACTTCCCCTTGATAAAAGATAAGACTTTTTAAGTCTGAAAAAAATCCACCTATGCTCTCCTTATTTTGTTCTCTATGTACTTTTTTGCCACTGACAGAGGACTACTGGGGAAAACTGGAAAATGTATGTAGGGATGTGTGTGAGCCGGTACAGTGCTTAAAACAAACTTCTCTCTAGATTTCAAAATTGAAACAAAGAGAAAGAGAGATCTTATTCAAAGGAAAAATCCAGATGGAACTTTGGAAGGAGAGTAAGTCATGTGTATCGACAGTGCAGGCAAACAAAACTTCTCTCTCAGATACCCTATTACTTTCAAGTACAAGAAATGCACGGAGGGACTCCTGTTTCTGACAGTAAATCCTCTTCCCAAGATTGATTAGAACCATAAATGAACCGACAGCCAGGAAATACCCAAGGTGAAGAGAGACAGTAAATCCCCTAACGTTACTATTAACAGTTCTATGAAAAAAAACTTGCTTTCCCAGATCTGACAGTAAAGGAGGCCACACTCCACTAAGAATTGTACTGTGGTTCCTATGGGAACACAGTGCTGGAAGGCACTTTAATGTCATGAAGTCCTGGCCCCTACTATACTGTAACCGTGTCACAGCCCTTCCCATGGACCCATCGCTTTCCACCTTGAGTATGTAGGTTTTTCATCCCTGCCCCTTCTACCAAAGGCTGTTACAGATCCTGAAGACTGCTTTGGAATATGCCCCTTTATAATAAAAACAATGCAAAAATATAATGAATGTGAAAAAGCAGTGCTTTTTCATAGCGATGTAGAAAGGAAGTTGAAGGAATTTATCCATCAGCATGAACTTTAATTTGACATGAACACACAGATCACTGGCAGCAGCAGGATTTGCTTCTCAGCAGAAGAGTTTGAGTGCTTTCCCATCCTGTCTGAAAGCAGCTTGATCAGTGGCACCAAAGAGAGCCAAACCCAGCAATTCCACGTGGGCTTTTATCTATTAGATCACCTACTACTCAGTGACTATGAGCAACTCTTATTTCATCACATTAAATCCCAATAAGTTTAATGAGCAACTGAGGTTAGATGCGGGGCTCTGAGTCACCATCCTGGGCAGAATTTACCTGGTTTACTTGTGGGGGCTTGAAAGGTTACACCCAAGCTGCGTGCTTTCTCCTCCTGTCTCCCCATGGAGGTTGTGTCCCCACAGCAGGCAGAACAGGCTCTTCAGCTGCCATCATTTTCAGTCCAGTGTTTTTAATATAAACTACCAATACGTGATGCTTTAACTTGATGTGCCAGTCTGTGAATTGCAGCAGCTGAGGAGCGTTTCAGCAGCTGCAGATAAAGCCAAGAGGGAATGTGAATTGGAGCCCTTAGCAATTAACATGTCTCTTTTCCTAAAAGGGCAACAGGGACAGACACGGAGATTTTAAGCGCTAGCTCAGCCTGGGTATGAGCCCCTCCAACTGCAGGTCAAAATCCCTGAGCAGAAGTGATTGAATTTCACAATTAGTCTGAAGCATGTTCAGAGTGATAACGGGATCAAAACGCAAGTTCTTTTATACTCGAGATTTCCTCTTTCACAGTTAATCAGTTCTACCCTGCAGATCACCTTGCTGTGCTGGAATGCATCAATGCCATCAGTGCCAACTCCGCTAGAAATCTCAAGGCATTAATATCCACAACACCCCCCCAACCCCCTTTTCACACAAAACCACTTATAGTGGTTTTAGGAATTTGCCGGGTGTGTGGGGGAGTGTAACAAATCAGAGAGACAGTAGATTTCCTCTAAAAGAGGAAATCCTGCCTAGCTCAACATAACCACCTTCCTAGTCACTAAGCCATGAATTTCAGGGCAGAGAGAAGCAAATAATAGATCTGCATAGAACTGAAATAGCAGCTTTATTTGAGAAGATCTGGAAAGTTACAAACAGCAGAAATTAACAACATTAATTCCTACTAATATCACTACTCCTTTAACTGTGGTTGTACAGCATGACAATAGGGCTATAGAAACACTGAAGAGTACAATGAATGCCTTAATGAGCATCACTTAGTATTTTTCTCCAAACCCCTTACTTATCAGTAGGCAGGATTTTCCAAATATACTGATTAAGCTGCCCTTGGCTGTCAACAAAGCTCAATGCCAAGCTGCAGAGATCTCCTTGATGGTATTCTCCTCTTTTTCATCCACTCAAACCCTTTGGTTCAGCTGTACTAAAAAATTCCCCATTAGATTAAAATGCACTGACTCATCAGTAAAAGATAATAGCTGCAGGAAAGAAATACACTGTCAAAAGCTTCGTGGTTCTTAGCCTTACGGCTCTGAATGGCCAAGCCAGAGAGATGCCAAGATAAGGCCACCGCTCCCAGCTTCACCTGCCTGCTAAATCAAGGTCACATACAGCAAGGCAGCTGATGGAATGATTTGCTTTTGCGTTCTGTCCAACAATGAATTACTGGTAGTGCATGACAGGTTTCATGAGGATTTGTTTGTTTCAAATGAATCCATTTTAGATTAATTTGTCCATTTTCCACCTCTTCAGTCACCCCTGTAGTCACGTGGCTAGAAGTGCAGACAGAAAACCTTCCCTACGTCTTACTACACTGTTTTGTCCCTCTTTAACCCTGTATTGAAGCCCACATATCTCTGATGCAATGCTGCCTTGCACCATGCAGACATGTTCATTAAGTCATCTACGACAAATACAAAATGTTTGACCTCAGGACCGTAACCACAGGGCATGCTGTAGCTGGGGCACCAAACCTTTTCCATGTAACCTGGGGTGGCTGACGTGAGTACAGGGTCCTTGGGACACAAGTGCCTGGGGAGGATGACCCCACGCTGACTTCTTCGGCTTTCTCTGGTCCAGCAAAGCCCCCAGCAGCGTTTCGTCAGAATGAGTTGCTGCTACCCCAGTGACAGTGGTCCTGTAGTGGTCTCTCACCTGACCTGGGTATGTACTGGAGGGCAGAGTGGGAGGAAACAGGGGATCCAGCTATCTTTGTTTCCCTTCTCTGAAGGAAGGAACGGTTACGTTAGTTGGCCAGAAGTGAGGGCCAGGCAGGCCCCAAAACAAAGGCCATGCAAAAGATACAACGCTCCTCTTTACCTGCTCTTATGCCTCGCACAGGATGGTAAAATGCTGACCTGCAGCCATGCTATTTTAATTAAGCATCACAAAACTAAACTGAATGCAAAGAGTTACTATTTCAGTGCAGAACTCGACGTGATGAGTTACTCCCACAAAAATGAGTGAGGAACATTCCCTAGAACAACCTCCTGTACATTGCAAGGGACAGTCTAAGCCACAGCTCCAGCTGGCAGGAGATCGCTGTCAAACACACGCCACTTCAGCAAACCCTCCCAAGAGCATGACTTTCACAGCGAGCAGGGAGGGCACAGGGGCAGGGAAATGCTGCAAAGACAGTGTGAAGTTCCCATAAGCCACCCATGGCCCCAGGTCTTCCTTTAATAGATATTAAGGGAAAGCAGGCAAGACGAACATTAAAGAGGAAAAACAAAAGCAGTAGGAGACTGATTTACAAAGCCCATTTTAGCAACTTAAGATGCAGCCAAATACAGATAAGCACCTATCTCATTATACGTCCTTGTGCATTTTTACAAACCTTTCCTACAACCTAAGGTGCCAACATAATGTTGGTGATCTCTCAACTCTTAGCTCCTAAATTTTATATGCAGGCCAGGCTTTATAGGACAATTGTCATAAGCCCCAAAGAGCCTGCATTTGTCTTAGGAGCTGATTCTGTTTCTATTTTCTTCCCAATATTTTATGTCAACCAGAAATGATTTTATAGGGTATTTATTTCAGCCCAAAGATTTTCAGTTCTTCCTCATGCTGAATGCACAGTGTGGTTTTGGTTTGATCTTTTCAGACACATGAATAACTATCCCATTTCATGCTGTCATTGCAATTATTTATCTGGACTGGGGCTTTCCAAATAAAAGGCTCATTATTTCTTTTGTCAGCGATGCATTGAAAAACAACTGTTCACATGTGGCATGGGGGAAACACAGTTTTCCAACCTCTCCGTTACTTAATGGCAGAATACATACTTTAAAAAAACTAAAGTAAAGCACAGACAGACAATGCGATGCTCTGCTGCTTCGTAATACAGAAACTGAGGTAAGCTGTCCGGTGCAGTCAGGTATTACTGACACACACAAAAGTTTAAGCGGATGTTTTTGACCGGACTTTTAGTTCGGTATCTCAGTTGTATGTCATTCTACTCTTCTCAGCAACAGCATCACCAGCCCAGTTACGAGACTTTGAAATTAAAAACAACAAAAAATCCCCCAAGAGCCTTCACATCCTTCTGTACAATAACCTTCAACTCTTATCTGTGTTTCTGGCTTCAAATCCACCAGCTCAGCTGTTTTTTTTTAAAGTGTACTGATGGCACGTACTACTACACACCAAATGAATGCTACGTCTGGATCCATGCCATCTGCAGAGGCAAGAGCTGTAACTATGAAGTAAAATGGATCAAAAGCCTTAAATTAAGTCCTTATTTAATGCAGAGGTGATCTGTGCTGTTAAGCCCAACCAAAACAGTCCTTAGCCAGAAGACACAGGGGGTGTCTACGCTGTGTATTTAATGACCCTGACACAATTAATGTCCTCAACTTTGGTCTCCAGACTCCTTGGGTCAGACAAAGGCCGATACAGTCACGTACGTTGGTCACTACACAGGTCTGCAAGAGGAAATGCCACCAGCGGCCACCTCCTAATCATATGAGGACTTTACTGTGCTGGTGGTTTAAACCAACCTCCTCGACTTTACTTTGGGATAGACTGGCAGAGAGGCGTTCACACATCTGGGGTTGGTCTTTGGAGAACAGAGAAGACTACTGCCTGAGACTCAAGCAGTGCCTACTAGTCCCCAGCCAAACCGTATAAGTCTTGTGGCCTGATGCAAACCTCGACAGCAACAGCGTGACAGCAACTGATAGGCAGAAGTCAAGGGTTCAGGCTGTGTTTGCAGCATAATCCTGGGACCCTGAACAAAAGAGCACTGAAGAAGCTTTTTGTACCATGTTTTCTTCCTTTAAGAGTGGCAATTGCTGTCCCCAAACAGTGGGACGGGAAAAGGTTGATAGTTTGATTATGCAGTTCCTTAAACTTTTCTGCTATTACCTAAAGCTTAGTAAAGAGCTTAGGAAGAAAAAGCCTCCACCCCAGGATATGTGACCTGGGGGTCTGATGTGCAATGCGTATCTGAGTGAGAATAATGAAACCTGCCCAAGGCAGACTGGCTGCAGCAGCAGCTCCTGGCTCAGGGCACGGGCTTCACTGCCCCAGGAGCTCGGCATCTCGGTCTGTCGTGTGTTCCTTCAACGGCAGCCCACAGAGCGTTGCTGGAGGTTTGCAGAGAGACGGTTTCTAACAGAGTCTTTTTGAACTGTGACTTCCATTAAAAGAAGCAATTTCAGTTTCTTGCTTTTCCCTTTGTCCTCAACCACTCTCATTCCCCGAGGAGGTATGCAGAATCAGGAATGGGTTGGGCCACGGTCTGCATGAAAAGGGTTATGTATGGGGGGAAGAAAAAGCGAAAATACAACCCTACTACCCTCCAGCCCTTCCTAACCTCTGTCGTTGCACAAGGGCAGGACATCCACCACAGGCAAATGTCTTCCAAACTGGTACAAAAGACCTTCTTGGTCTCAGAGCCACATGAATTAGCACACACTGACACCGCCTGCTCGGTAATTTAATGCCCTGGAGGCAAGCAATATGTACTGCATGCCGAAGGTGCTTTTAATAAGAATGGTTATTAAAGAAAGTGGGAGGGACAGATGTTTGCCACTCAGAATGGCAGGAAATAGATGGTGCAGAAAGTAGAACACAGCAAGCTCTGACAGAGGGGCTTGGTGACACTCTGCATCCTGAGGTTTTCAATTCCAGTTCCCACTCTCACCTTCAACCACCAAATTATGCTCAGCTTCTACCAGAGGCAGCTGCAGTACTTTGTGGCTTTCAGGGCATTGTTTTTCACAAAACAGGAATTCAAAACAAGGAAGGAAATTTATTCTGATGCCATTTTTTCACTCTTTTAATCACATTTACTGAAGCTGTTTGCATTGATAGTAGCTCTTCTCCCCTCCAGCAAAATGGAGAAGGAGATGGGCCGCAGACCAGGAGGGAAGAGACGTAGCAGTAGGAAGAAATAATATTTAGCAGCAATTCCCATCCCCCCCTACTCTTTTTTACTGACTTTGATTCAGCTCTACTTCATAGTAACATTTGGCACCTTTCTTCCAGATGGGAAAGAAAGCTCTAACTTCAATGCTGGCACGAGCCTTGTTTTCTGACTACGTCTAGTGGTCCAGGTGAAGAGTGGCTGCACAGATGGAGGCACCAAAACTTGCATCTCTTCCTTCCCCAACTGCTGCACCCTAATTCGTGGGTGGAGGAAGATCCTTTCTAGCACTTAGCCAAGAACCTGGTACATGAATTTGCCCAGTTCTTTTAAGTTCTCCAACAACTGTGCTCCAGAGGTAAGTTAGAGAACAACCTCTTGCCCCTGGTCTGCCAAGGAGCAGCCCATACCAGGTACATGCGAATGAAGAGGGAAAGAAGGAAGAGGGAAGGGGAGTGATGGAGCAGCTATAAAGGATTTAGCTCCACATTAAAGGCTAACCATAGGCCACAGTCTACCCCACAGATGCTCTTTATTTAACTCTTCCCCTACTGTGCCCATGCCTAAAATATGCAAAATTTCCTTTTTTGCTCTAAACATGCTTCAGTACTGGGGTCAGCTTGACACTTTGCTGGTATAAAACAAGGTTTCCTTGAACTCTATCTGTTATAATACCCTGTTTATAAATAAGGGTTTGGCACATGCAAATGATGGCAAGAAAACAAACCTGGCCGTATTCCAAAGTGCAATATATGCCTCCATTAGTTGTTATATGCATCCTACCCAGCCCAACCGGTGCGTGCTCCCTACCAAAGCTCCTCTGCCTGCTGAGCCACTGGATAAAAGTATTCCCTTTGCTACAGAAAGGAAGCTAGGAACTGTTCTTGAGAGGGTGCCACTCCAGGCAAAACATTAAAAATCCGTTCAGACAAAATAAGACATGGACTCCTTAAAAAAACAGGGAGAGAAAATAAATGGGGAAGGTTCCTCTGCAAGCCTCAGATGTCTGGAGATGCTGGAGATGCTCAGTTACCTTGGCCACAAGAGGAGACAGAGAATGTGGCACTCAGATACTGAAGCAGTTGACCTCCCAAGAAAACTACTAACCCTTTAGGCATGAACTTCAGAAGTGCTGAGCCCTGGGTTTCCCTGTATGCCAGGTAATTGCTTTTTTCCTTATGTTGCCCATTAAGAAGACTTGAGTGGGAAGGAGTTCTTGCAGTACAGGGTATCAGCTCTTCTGACATCAACTATAAGAGGATCCTTTTCGGTTTTGAGAATTTTCCCTGCAAAGATCTCAAGAACAGCTGGAAACAAGTCGCTGTGTTAATCCTAATAAGACCCCACTGCAAATGTTGTAGCAGAGCAGTCTAAACCGTCTTGATTTAGTGGCTGCTTTCCAAGGGCTAAAATGTATTTTTCTCCTGTGATATTTATTGACTGATGAGACCAGTCCTGCTCTCATTTAAATGACTGGAAGTTCTCCCCTCCATCTCAGGGGAGACCATCTGGACAGGCACTGGCGTTTCAATAGCTGTGGGACTCTGACTAAAGTGCCTCCGGGGCTCGCCCCACCTTGAGAAGGGAGAGACTGCTCAATACACAGCTCCTTTGCAATACAGATACATAATTCTAAAGATACAGGTTAACCATAATACTTGATTGTAGAGTAACTAGATCAGTGAGGACAACTTTGCTATAGTCCAGTATTAGTTACAAATGCTTCCATAGCTCGTCACTTGGAGACATTGTTAAATAGCGGCCAAGGTAGGAGGAAAAGCTATACAATTCCCCTGCAGAAGTTATTTTGAGAAAAATCAAAGCCCGCTTTTGTAAAACATGTCAAAAGTTAAGATCAGATGAAGTTAAATATTTCTCAACTCATTTTCATTTTCCCCAGGCTTCATATCTCCTGTTAATGTTCTACAACCGACAGTTCAACAATCAACTGCCACGTTTAAACCTAGAGCCGCAACTGTTGCGGTTGTGCAACGCCTCATATACGATTGTTTTCAGTGCTGTATTGTTCGAGCCGATCTCCGGCATAAGCACTCTCTTCTCAGGTTTCATGTTCTTAAAAAATCCGAGCAAGCCTTCTAACTGGAGTTACTGTAGCGCTACGAATACAATTTACCAAAGAATTTTATTGCAAAACGATCTGTATGACTGCATCTTTTTAGCCACAAAAATTGAGTCTTTTTTGCTTTGAAACTGCAGTGCTAAACAAGGAGACCGTTGCTAATCAAGCGTTTTATCTTGTTTATAACCGAGAAGCAATGAAAAATTGTGCAAAGGGGGGGAAAAAAAGCCCAAAGGACCTTAAGTCTAAGGGTGAGACAAAGGACCAGCTGGACTATGGACTTCAGTGAGCTGCACTCTGTGGTGGCTGGAAAACCGATCATGCAGGACAGGGCAGACACGGGGAAGCAGCAGCACTAATTCCAGTTTACCCAAGTTTTCTCCCATCCTTTCCCCCCGTGCACCGGGCAGCAAGAAACCCGGTAAGGTGCCAAAGCAATCAAGACGGAGCTTACCTGTGCATTTCCTTTTAAAGGTTTCATAGTCTACCCCTTGGTCTCCAGGGACGATTGTAGAGCCATTGTATTTAAAAGTCACCCTTTGGGAGGGGGAAAAGAGAAGGGGAATAAGGCATTTAAAGGTCAGCCTTTGGGATGGGGGAAAGGGAAGGCAAATAATGCATTTAAAAGTCACCCGTTGGGAAGGGGGAAAGAGAAGGGAGTAAGGCGTTTAAAAGTCACCCTTCGGGAAGGGGGAAAGAGAAGGGGAATGAGGCTTTTAAAAGTCACCCTTTGGGAAGGGGAAAAGACAAGGGGAATAAGGCATTTAAAAGTCACCCTTTGGGAAGGGGAAAAGAGAAGGGGAATAAGGCATTTAAAAGTCACCCTTTGGGATGGGGGAAAGGGAAGGGGAATAATGCATTTAACAGTCAGCCTTTAGGAAGGGAAAAGAAGAGATGGGGAGGAACATACTGTCAAAAAACCCATCCTTTAGGAAGGGGGGGAAGAGGAGAAGGGGAATCAGGTCTATAGAAGTCACCCTTTGGGGAGGAGGGAGAGCAGAAGGGGAATCGCGGAGCACCGGTGCCTGTCCGGGAGCTGCCGGGGGCCACCTACCAGTTCACCTCGGTGGCATCGTCCCTGACGAGGTTGTACGCCTCCCTGCACGCCTCCTTGTCGATTTTGGTGGCCATGGAGCCGGCCGGCCGGGCGGC
>NW_010973104.1:3955642-3959763 GCF_000737465.1 Haliaeetus leucocephalus | reverse complement strand
GGCGAGGGGTTCGTTCCCGAGCGGAGGGTCCGCCGCAGTGATGGGGTTTTAGGCTTTTCGGTGTTTTTCCAGCCCCTGACGGACGGACGGGAGGAGGATAAGAGGGAAGAAAGGATGCGCAAAATGGAGCGGCGGGGCCGGGAGCCGGGCAGGGCGCACGGGAGGTAGCCGAGCTGGAAAGGAGGACTGAGAGCAGGTAGGCGAGGGGAAAGGCGAGGGGAAGGCGAGGGGAAGGCGAGGGGAAAGGCGAGGGGAAGGCGAGGGGAAAGGCGAGGGGAAAGGCGAGGGGAAAGGCGAAAGCTCCGGACCGGGAGCGCCGGGACACAGGGGCAAGAGCTGGGGAAAGCTTTGTGAGACTGCCGGCGGGTGGGAGTGCGAGACCGTTCCCCTCTCCGTGGGGACCCCTAAAGGGGGCTGTGAGGGTGACTTTGGAGTCGTGAGGGCTCGCTGCTGCTTCAGGTGTGGGTACGGGTGTCGGTGTGGGTTGTAGCCCCTTTCAGATGCAGCGATCTCCCCCTGCCGGGCAGCGCTTCCAGCACCGCCAATTAAAACTACACCATCTAACGCGAGTCAAAACGCTACCGAGAGATGCAGGGTTTTAGCCAAAAAAAAAAAAAGGATTAAGGGCTGGCTGTAAGATTGCACTTCAGTCCTATGCCCGCAGAAATAGAGGCAGGTCCTTTGCTTGGCAGGACTCGGCTTGAAATAAGTGTCACCACATGTTGTTGTGCCCAAGGACCAGAGTTTCAAAAAGCAGTCCTTGTACGTGTTAGTGGGTTTCTACCCTAAACCTGGGGCGGGGGGGGCTGGAGATTGCAAATTTAATAAAAACTACATTCCATGAGAAAAAGTATCACACTTTGTTTCTTTTAAAGTTTGCAGTGGGATGTTCATTATTTATTTTCATGTCAATATGTTGTAAATGAACAGTAAGAAACCTCATTACCACACACAGTTAATTGGTGTTTTCAGACTGTCTCAGGGAACAACAGCACCAAAGCATGTGCTAATTGTAAAATACATCATTTACTGCCATAGAATAGGAAGCCCTAATCCTGCATGCAGCTTCTTACAGAGAGAGTCCTGAATGACATGAGGTTCCCTGTAGCATCAGGGCCCAAAACACGAGCGTATTGCTGCAGTGCATCTCTGTGATGTAGATGAAGTCATAGGGAAGAGAGAAATATTTCTTAAGTCAGTACAAGTGTAGGACATGGCATCTGGCTGAATCACACTCAATATCTGTAGACTGCAGGCTCCAGATGATAATATAATCACACATTAATAGTTCTGAATTTCTATTGATTTTCTTTTGGAAGTGTCTTTAGGAACACTTTTTCTTTTTAAAAGCCTTTATGCTGACCATTATCTGCTCATAAACGTGGTGGGGGGGGTCATATTCTGCATTTATCATCCTTTGGCACTACCTCTCTGCTGTTTATACCTGTCACAACTGCTGGTTGTCCTTGTTTCTTCAAGCTTGTTCCTCAGCTCCTGTTGTTTCCTAGGGCAGAGGTGGGTGACCGAAATGTCATTTCCCTTAGAAGGAGAAAAACTCAACCTTGTTTCGGTCTCTGTGACCCAGAGGCTGGAGTGTTTTAATTACATTCATTAGGAACTTCATGTCTCACACTTTAAAATGCCAGATTCAAACCTCAGAAATGCTGCCTTCTTCATGGGATCAAACCTCTTCTCTTTGCTTCTCTTCCTTGTCTTTGACGTATTTTTATGGATTTTTTTCTTTTAACACATGGAAGAATAAATATTGTGCTCAGTTTCATCAGACTGTAAATGGAGAAGGGAAAATACCTACTTGTCTGACTTCAGTGAGCTCTGATTTGCTTTTCACATGGGAGTTTGGAGACCTCCATCTTCTGCGTATGGGTCTTTTCCTCCTGTGCAGGAAGATGTCACTGGCCTGGCAGGAACATCTGTCCATCTCACAGGAGTCCTCAGAGAGGAAGCACAGACAACAGGGAAAGTGAAAGGACTTAAAAGAGGACTTAGGGACTTCCTCACAAAAAGGTCTCCAGCAAGCATGAAGTCTTGGATAACTGGACTGACCTTCAGCTGTCTAGACTGTACTAATGAAGTTCAAGAAGGGCCTCAGAATGGGTAGAGGGAGCTGATCAAACAGGATGGCTCTGCAGAGCTATGGGCCCACAGGAGGCTTAGCTGTTCTCCTAAAATATATTGCTAGTGCCTTGCTCCTGTGGCTCTTTGCCATCACACCTTTTTGCTTTTTTTCTGATCTTTCTATGTGGCTGTCCCCAATCCTGCTTCTCCGTCTCTGTCTTTTCAGTGCAGGAGCAGAGGAAATAATGGAGAGAATAATACTCTCTTTCAGGTAAAGGCTGCTAGGAATTTACAGGCCATAGTTACCATTAGGGCTGTCACCAAAGTAGGTTTTTCACTCAGCTCAGGAATGGCAGGTCTTTATCCTGGGTCCCCGTGGTCACAAGGGCTACAGAAGAGACCAAAGCTAGCCAAAAATGCTTCTTATCTTCAGACTCGATAATCAGTTAGATTAGTGGAGACCCATCACCTCTGGGGTGGCTGAAGAAGAGCAGCCCTGCGGAGAAGGACTTGGGGATACTGGTGGACGAAAAGCTGGACGTGAGCCGGCAATGTGCGCTCGCAGCCCAGAAAGCCAACCGTATCCTGGGCTGCATCAAAAGAAGCGTGACCAGCAGGTTGAGGGAGGAGATTCTCCCCCTCTACTCTGCTCTGGTGAGACCCCACCTGGAGTACTGCATCCATTTCTGGGGCCCCCAACGTAAGAAGGACATGGACCTGTTGGAGCAGGTCCAGAGGAGGGCTGTGAAAATGATCAGAGGGCTGGAGCACCTCCCCTATGAAGACTGAGAGAATTGGGGTTGTTCAGCCTGGAGAAGAGAAGGCTCTGGGGAGACCTTATTGCAGCCTTCCAGTACTTAAGGGGGCTGATGAGAAAGATGGGGACAAACTTTAGCAGAGCCTGTTGTGATAGGACAAGGGGTAATGGTTTTAAACTAAAAGAGGGGAGATTCAGACTAGATATAAGGAAGACATTTTTTACGATGAGGGTGGTGAAGCAGTGGAGCAGGTTGCCCAGAGAGGTGGTAGATGCCCCATCCCTGGAAACATTCAGGGTCAGGTTGGATGGAGCTCTGAGCAACCCGATCTGGTTGGAGATGTCCCTGCTCGTGGCAAGGGGGGTTGGACTAGATGACCTTTAAAGGTCCCTTCCAACCCAAACCATTCTGTGATTCTATGAAGAACAGAAACAGCCGGCTGGATGCTACCTGCAGCGGAGGGCTGGACGACAGCCGGGGTAGGGGAAGGTGCTAACAGCCCTGGCACACTCCCCTTGTTTAAAATGCTGCTGCTCCACGCTGTACACGTCGTCTTACGCCAGCGACCGCTGCCCCGTCACCACGTGGGACCCGTGTCCGAGCTGGGCTGTCCTGGGTGAGAGCAGACGGAGCCTGGGCACAATCTTGCCGGCTTCTGCTGTCCTGATAATAAACTCTGGAAGATATGCGGGATCTCTGGATTAACAAAGGGTTTTCTTTACTTGCGTTTTAGTGAAGACCACTGCACTGAAATGGGACTGGGTAGGGTCTGTGGACAAAGTCTTTCCGTCTTACTTCATCCCTGAAGGAGGCGTGCTGTCTGTCAGCCCTGCTGTTCGCCAAGGTGTTTTTTTCGTTAACTTTTAAGCCTCCCGGGCCTTAATCGATGAGAAAAAGCCCTACAGCGGCATGCGCTGCTGCAGGCTAGGCATTTTTGTAGTCAGATAAGATTCACGGCCGGCCAGGGCGGATGGACGAGGCGGTGACCGGCCTTCTCGCCGTTCTTTACCACGCCCCCACACCACAGACAAGACATCCAGCCTGCACGTTTGCGGAGTAACCCCGCCGACTACCACACAGCCGTAGCGACAGGGCCCGGCGCTCCTCCTCACCCCCGGGGGGGGAAACTCCCAGCGGCCGGGGGGGGGGCGGGGGAGCCCGGCCGCCATTTGCTGTCGACGGGGTCGCCGGAGCCTCCTCGGGCCCTGCCCGGCGCCGCTTCCCGCCCCGCCTCGGTCCCTCCCCGCTCCATCCAGCCGGCATTTCCTGGGCCGGCCATGGCGGCGG
>NW_010973104.1:3933561-3955374 GCF_000737465.1 Haliaeetus leucocephalus | reverse complement strand
GGGCCTGCGCGCTGCGGTAAACCGGGGGTGTTGCGCGGTGTGGGCCGGAGAGGGGCCGGGACCGAGGGGCTGCCCCGCCGCCCGGCTCCTACCTGCCTCCCCCGGGCCGCGGGGGGCCGAGACGGGCTCTTGCCGGCGCTGGCGAGGAAATGATTTCAGCCCCGGCGGCCAGAACGAGCAGTAAGTAAATAACTTCACCCTCAGGGGGATCCGCGCCGGTCCTCGGTCGTACGCCCGGCTTGTTGACTTGTTATTGTTCATAACACGAGAAAACAACATCGGGGAGCGGAAAAAAAAAAAAAATTTTTTATAACCCGAACGTGGTCGAACTGCAGATTAGCATGTGCAGGTCGTCTCGGTTGTGTTATTTATTCAGCGCAGTGTGGGTTTTTAGCATAGGATTGGTATGCCGCTAACATCTTTCTTTGCTTTTGTTCTAGAAGTACTGCGGATCAGCCTGTCATGGAGGGGACCAGGCAAACCAGGATTTGTCGTCCACACAAGATAAGTGAATCCTCAAAGGTTTGTACGTTTACGTGTTGCCTACCAAAAAAAGCGAGTTACAGAAATAACCAGGAGGGGGGTAAAGGCTCTCCGTTAGGATGGACTGCTTTGGAGGAATGTGAATATTGTGGGCTTTTAAGAAGAGGTTTGAAAACGGTGGTCTACCTGCCCAGATATTTTTGATAGAAGAAGTTGCTACCTAGTGATAAAAAAAAAAAAAAAAAAAAAGGCAGCAGCAGCGAATGGGCATCTGCTCGTCGTGACTCATAACTTAAAAAAGAAACCCACATCACTGCAGCACAGTGTTTTCTCTACAGCAAAAATTCAGTCATTAAATGCGATGTGTATATCTTGGGAATTTTTTGTACTCGTCCATCTCATAAAATCCAGGCTAGTTACAAAAGCAAAGCTGGGATTACTTTTTAGATTTAGTCTCTGTTTTGTACAAGATAGGAGACTTGATCCTGCAAGTAGTTATTCCAGTGAACTAGAGATGTTTTCTTAGCTTTGTGAGGTTAATTTTGTTTGTATAGAATCTCTGTCTGCACAAATATGTTGATTTTTAGCTGGGGATCGACACGAGTCCATCTTAGGTAGTTCTTTATGCAGGTCATCAGGGTGATGACCTAAGATTTAAAAGATGTTAATATCAGCTGTAATTATGATGTTCACTTTGTTCCATACTGGTGAAAGCTGCTTTTCTGTTCTAGTGCGAGCACTAGGTTACAGATGCTGCAGAGCAAGTACCTTGTACTACCAACAACAGCTGGAAGAGAAGAACTTTTCAGTGCCTGAATCTGTCTTATGCAAGTTGAATGAGACAGATCTCATTTTCTTTTGCATCACTGATGAGCAGTGGTACTGCATGAACAATCTGAAAGAAATTAGATCTGTGCTGAATCCGAAAGAAGTTAAAATACTGCTCTAATACAATTGATAAAAGATAAATAGGACTAATTTTTAAATGCATCCCTGCCAATATAATCTTTCCCTGAGTGCTGATCCTGTCTACCATTTGAAGGGTTTAGTCTGAATGTAATAATAATACATCACATTAAAAATTAATTAACTTGACAGCATTGTTTTATTTTCTTGCTTAGACAGCAGCTGTCACTATCTGTTAAACTTAAAATTACTAGATAATGCTAAAGCTGTTCTACAGAATATAAATAGCTTGAGAAAGATGTTCGTGTTTGGTATAAAATTAGTCTTGGTTTTGAAATGTGCAGCTATCAGCTTCTGTTATTTGCTCACTGAACGAATGAACTTGCTAAGTGGCTGAAATATGTTAATATATTCTGAGTCCATCCAGTGCCATACGTAATGATTTTATGCTTGATTTCTGAAGTAGCAGCAGTTTTACATGGCAACAAGGATTTTAGGAGTACAAGTTGTCAGGCGTGTTTGCGGTCAGGATTATGCTGCTGACTCGACAGCCAGCTAAGTAAATGGGGATCTCTGGCAAATCTTATATTCTGGTGTAATCTTGTTATGCACGATGGTGGTATTAGAGAATATTAGAGAGAAATGATCAGCCAATTTACAGAGGCGAGAGGGAATATGTTTTTGAGTTTAATCCAATAACTGTCCCCCACGAGTCAGATTCAGAAGAGGGTGCTGTAAGATGTTAGTTATTGTCTGTTCATACACTGTCCTTTATCATAGTTGCCACAAATGTGTGGTTTGTCCTTTGCCGTATTTGTTATTCTTCCCGCTTCCTCCGTCCCCTGGTCTCTGCTTGGGCTCCTGTATGATATCAGCATTTCTCAGCCTCAGAAAAATGAAGAGAAAAAACTTTACAGTCCTTAAACCCCATATTTTTTTCTGTTACAGATCTCTGGCAGTTTTATTCCTCAGTGGAAGTTACTTTGTTGTCTATGCCATAGATCCCTTTTTAAGTTCAGAGATATGAGTATAAGGCAAATTAAAGAGTTTTGGCCCAGAAAACTTACAATTATTGAAGCCTCTTCACTTAGGTTGGTTTAACTCTGTACACTTGCATGTACAAAGTTACTCCAACAGAAGGCTTTTTGGCAGCGTAGCCTCCATTGTTTGGAAAAGAGCATAAACGAAACTAAAGAGAAACCACTGGGATATCGCACTAAGAGCAGCACATTTGGTTATTAATTTGGGTCTCATCTTTGGCAGACTGCCTGTTGCTATACCACTGACTGCTAAACGGCACACGTGGGAGGTCAGGCTCCCAAGGTTGGTATTAGCTTGGGATGATTGGCTGCCATCATGTCTGGACAGTGGTGAGCTGCGTGCGTTAATCCTGGTTATCTCATCGTATAAAAGTACATTTACCAAATTCTGTACACAGGATGCATATCTAGAGTGAGAGTTGTGCGCAGGGGAAAAAATTTGGCTCGAGGACTTGGACCTGTCCCATCCAGGTGGGTAGAGAGGTTGTCTCACCGTGATTTAACCAACCCATTAATGGCTTAGGCCAGACAGCAATAATCAAGTGCTTTCTGTTTGGGAAACCAGGAAAGCCACAGATAGTTAGGATTTCTAGGAGAAGCAACAGTTTGGTGAAGGAAAGGTTGAATGCCTGAGAGGCGTGAAGAGACCTCGGGCTATCTGTGTGACTGTTTTTGAAGTAGATAGGGACTGAGACACCTTTTCAGGGCATCACTTCTGGGAATGCAGTCTGAGGGTGTAGAACTGGGCAGGACCCAGGGTCCTACAGCCAGAACTGTTCAGAGCTAACTTAGGTACGATACAAAGATGTGCTTCCTTTCTACCTCCTTTCATTGCTCTTACATGTTCTTACAGGCTCTGCAACTCTGCGTGTTTTGGATTTGGTAATTAAAGTTAAGTATTTGCATTTAACTTAACCTGGCTTTTATTAAGAGACATCACAAGGTAGCTGACTGTACCATCGAGCATTCCATTCCTCCAGAAAGATGGTCCTAAAAGCTGCATCGCTTGACATACTGGGGTGACCAGCCCCTTCAATACGTGTTCTGCAGGACATTCAAGGGGTAACAAAACGTTTCCATTTTGGTTCTTCTTAGGACTGGTAACGTGAGTCTGTGAGAAAGAAGCAAACACTGGTTGCCTCAAAAGCTCTGTGGCACGTCCGGAGCTGGTAGGAAGAATGTCTGGACCAGAGGGATCCCAGAAGGGCACTTAACGGACATGTTCTGAGGGCATTTTCCCCTTTCTTTAGAAGAAAAATACTTAGTCATATTCATTAAAACAAAAACTACCTTGGCTTCTGGAAGCAAGTAGAAGTCTTCTGGGAATAAGTTGTCCGCATGTGTGGCTTTGCACATAAATAAACAGCTATTATTTTTGAATGCAGTGTGTGTGCCTGGAATAATATGGAAAGAAAGAGAGGGATTTTACCCTAACGAGCTTAGAGTTCTGAAAAGATTTAAGAGGGGGTAGCTGTCAAGTAAGCACTAACCCAAACAATACATGGGCTGAATGAAAATTTGGCATGCTGCTGCATGTGTGTCTCCCACTCCAAATATTTAGTGAGTAGCTTAGTTGAGAAGAACTCTGTAAGGAGTCATTTGGGGGACAAGTAAGAAAGGAAATGTCAGCAAGATGTCTCAAAGACAATGAGTGGAAGAGTTTCAGAAAATTGCGCCTGTATAAATCATCAGGGAGGAGGTTTGGATGCAGCATTGTGGAGGAGGTAGGAGTCAATTATAAAAAAAAAAAAAAGGAGGGAGTAGGAAGCAGTAAAAGTCTGCATAGGCCTTTCAAAGTGAAGGCGAGGAGCTTGGGCTCGTACTACATTGCTTGCCAACTGTTTCAAGTCAGAATTTATTACAAACATGCAACACAAGTAAGTTTGCTCGCTCTCATGTATGACTACATCTAATGCGAAAACACTTTGTGCACACTGAAATTTGTCTTGGTGAAGATAACATCTGCCTGATACTGGTTTTTTTTATTCCAGGTGTACAGATGGGATGACCACTCTAGTCTAGTTCTTCAGAGCCTGAACGAGCAGAGGCACCGCGGCCTCTTCTGTGACATTGTCCTCGTGGTGGATGAACAGAGAGTCCCTGCCCATCGCAACCTCCTTGCTGTTTGCAGTGACTACTTCAACTCTATGTTCACCATTGGTATGCGAGAAGCCCACCAAAAAGAGGTTGAACTTTTTGGAGCCTCTTACATCGGTCTGAAGGCTGTGGTGGATTTCCTTTACGGCAGTGAGCTGTCTTTAGATGGAGGCAATATCGACTATGTGCTCGAAACAGCTCACCTGCTGCAGATCTGGAAGGTGGTTGACTTCTGTTGCGAGTATCTGGAGAATGAAGTCAGCGAGGAGAACTATTTGTACCTGCAGGAGCTAGCCTCTATTTACAACCTGAAGCGCCTTGACTCCTACATTGATTCTTTCATCTTGCAGAACTTCGGTACCCTGTCTTTCACCCCGGACTTCCTGCAGAACATTTCCTTGCAGAAGTTGTGCCAATACCTGGACAGCAGCAATGTGCAGCAGGAGTGTGAGCACGACTTGCTGCAGGCTGCCTTGCAGTGGCTTACCCAGTACCCGGAAAGGGAGAATGAGGCTTACCAGGTTCTGGATAACATTCATTTTCCCTTGATACCTAAAAGTGATCTCCTCCATCGAGTCAAGCCTGCTGTCTGCTCTCTTCTTCCCAAAGAAGCAAACTGTGAGGGGTTTATAGAGGAGGCGGTGAACTATCATAATAACGTCACGGCTCAGCCAGTGCTGCAGAACAAACGCACAGCCCTGCGGACCTGCGAGGAAAGGCTCCTCTTTGTGGGTGGGGAGGTTTCTGAACGGTGCCTGGAACTGAGTGATGATACCTGCTTCTTGGACATCAGAAAGGGGCAGTGGGTGGCAGAAACCCCTCTCCCAGCCAGACGAAGTCACCACTGTGTTGCAGTCTTGGGAGGCTTCATCTTCATAGCCGGAGGCAGCTTTTCAAGAGACAATGGAGGGGATGCAGCTTCAAATCTCCTATATAGGTATGATCCCCGCTGTAACCAGTGGATAAAGGTGAGACTTAAGCTGTATTATTTCTCTGTTTAATGTCCTTAATGTTTAGAGTGTTTTCTTCTTTTTGGTGGAAGGACGGGGCTCATTAGAATAGCCAACGTAGCAACGCTTGCAAATGGAAGTTCAAGTTAGTTAAGTTGAAAAAGCAGCTGCTTGAATCCTTTGTGGGAATGCTTAAGTTACACAAACAGCAAAAGAGTTTGGGGCAGATTCTTAACTTCACTTGGGATTTGGGCATCTCACCTGTGAAGTTCTTGGTCAGCAGCCACCTGCAACGCTTTAGATTACTTTTGGGAATAATGCTAGAATGGACTTAAGGAGGTGTTCATCTTTCTCAAGCAGTAGCACAACTAAATCAAAAATGGGTCTGATGCAAAAAGCAAATGTCTCTGACGCTTGTCAAATGTCTCTGTGCTAAATGTCTCTTAGAACAAGCTATTCACTTCCAGTCCTGCTGTAAAACCCTGCGGCCAGTGCAGGTTCCTATAAGAACCAGTCATCCCATGTGGTTCGGTTGTGGCTTTGAGTGATTCCAATATATGTTTCTTGCAGAGTTTCGGAAGGACGCCCATGTAACATGAACATTTGTAGAGTAACCTGTCTCTTAGATGCTTCCTGTTGTCCCCTTTTTTGAAAATGAATGCTCTGTAACATGCTACTGCAGAAAACCAAAAAGTATTTTATGAATATAACGGCCAAAACCAGTAGCTCTCCTTTCCAAATAAATGGGAAGAAGCAACTGTCCTAGCCTCATGAATATACCTTAAGTCAGCTTGCTTACCAGATATTTGAAGATGTCAGCATGTTATTTTTTTTTTGACAGGTTGCCTCCATGAGACAACGCCGTGTAGATTTCTACCTGGGAGCTATTACTGACATGCTGGTAGCTGTTGGTGGCAGGAATGAAAATGGGGCACTTTCTTCAGTTGAGACCTACAGTCCTCAGAAGGATTCGTGGTCCTATATAGCAGGCTTGCCCAGGTAATGGACTTGTTCAGAAAGTTATCTTGTGTTTGAAGAATGGTAGTAAAGGGAGCTTGTGTGACTTTAGGTGATGAATGGGTATCCCTAGAAGGGAGGCAAGGGAATGTATAACCAACGTGGTATCAGCAAGTAACAAACCATATCAGCATTTGGTATTTGAGCAACCAGCTCTTCCAGGCAGTGTGCCTCACGTCAGCTTGATTGGTTTTAATTTTTGTCCCGAGGTACGTCTGAAGGATGGGAGGGAGAGCTCTTGTAATTTTGCTCTACTATTCTTAAAATATTTTTCCTGAGGTCACTTGGAGTTGAACCTTTTCAGAGGCACTGTTTAGATCTTGATCAAAGGCTTTTATAATTTGTTTAGCCTTACTTTGTCACCTTGGTGTAATTGTTTTCCTTGTAAGGTGTTTCTCTCTGTTTGGCTGCTCAGGTTGGCTGTTGCAGATAAACCACTTTATTTAGGTAACCCTGGCAAATGTGACCTCTCTTTCAGTCTGAATTAAAACTTAGCTGCTGTACTTCTGAGAGGCTTTAGTACTGCAGCTCTTCTTGTAATAGCAGCACAGGACATTGCTAGTATTTTGAATCAACATTTGAGTGGTGACTTCGTAAGAATGGTACGAAAGCATTTCATTTGCAAACAGCTATTCAGATTTAGTAATATTTCACATTCATGGAAATTACAGGAGTATTGGCTATACGGATAGTATTTTCATGACATCTGAAACCTGCACCTTCAGCAGCAGTACTTGCTTTCTTGGTGGCATCACGAACAGGATACTTGCAATTTGATTTTAGAGTTCAGGCCTTTTTTCCCTTATTCCCTTAGCTGCAGAGCTGCAGAGCCATAGGCAGCCAGTGGAGGCACAGAAGCCTGTTGCCCAATTCTATTTTGGGCAGGTGCTGCAATGCGAGTCTGATCCAGGCTAACAGCTGGGCTTGAGTGCTCTTCAGAAGCAGGATGCTTTTTTCCGTTTTATTTCTGCTCACATAGGCAGATCTAGGAGTTGAGGCTGAACACCACAATCTTTCCTGGGAAGCTGTGTATAAGAGTATCTTCAGTTCCTAAGCCCTTCTGTTAATTGGCGTGACCTGTGAGATCTCAGTAACATCTCACAGAAATTATAGCACAGCTGTTTTTCTTTTTTTTTTTTTAAACATTTTTCAAAGAAATGTAGATGTGACCTGACTGCCTTGTATGTTGTTAGAAAAACACTCACCTTAGAACTGGTATGGATATTTTTTTTCCCAGCATATAAGTAGTCCTGGGGAAGCTTGCAGACTGCAAGCTGTCTGAAAAGGGGCAGTTTTTCTGCATATTCCTACTGCTACGTGTATGTTGGCTTTGGGAATTTTGCAGCTGCAGCATTTAAAAGTGAACTTTGACGTGGGGGTGTTAATTTTGTATTAGAATGTCTAGCTGATCCGCTTGCACGAGGCAGAAGTCCCCCTTATGGGATAGACCCCACTTACACTGACTTAGCTGGTTGCTAAATGGGTTAGGCTGTAGTAGAGGCACTATTTTAAGTTATTGTTGCATCCCCAAAAAATAGTTCTGCATCCTCTCTTCCTGCCTGCTCTGTCCTCGTCCCATGCTAACTGTCCCTTGTGCCACCTCAGGTGATTGTGCAGCTGCATAGCGAACCAGATAGTTTTCCATGTAGCTGCTCTCTTGTGTGTCAATATGTCTTTAGTTATATCTTAATGGACACTTAGCGCCTTCAGATTTTCTGTCTTTTCAGCCCTCTTTCTCCTTTTGGGGAGCTCTTGCGTTGGGCAGTATATTGTTTGCACCAACCATTTTCCTGCACAGAAGGAATAAAGCTAAAAGAACTTTATACAGGTTTCAAAAGGCAAAAATCAGTGCGGAGGTGGACAACAGAAAGAAACCTTCTGAGTGCAGGGACAAGCGAAGGCTGCTTGAGCTCGGAGATGTGGCTCTGGCAGGTGTGGGTGGCTGCTGGAAGGGATCTGGGCAGAACTTTCCTGATGTACTTCAGATGGATTTGCTGACAGCAAAGGAAGGATGAGAGAGAATTTTGTAATCTGTTCAAGACTAGAAGAAAGCATGCTAGCTACAGTTCCTTCTGTGTACTCCTGTCTTCCCTTCAACATACTCTCGGTCTGATCTGTTTTCCTCCCCACCACATGCTTTTGTTCCTCAAACTGATTTTAGTTACTCTTTTTACCCAAATAACATCTTCCCCAGCCCTATACCAGCAGGAAGTCTTTTCTCCTCATGCAGAGGAAATCAGAAGCTCCAATCCTCTGCTTCCTGATTGCCTGATCAGGCAACATGTCCCAACATAGCTGCCTCGTTTCCTGCATTTTTCTGTCTTCTTCCCTCTGAAGAGAACACATGCAGGCTTCTTGTCCTCTTGGGTGCACGGCCACCAGAAGCAGGCTCCCTGCCTGCAGCTCTGGTGGTGTTTCTGACTGCTCTAAGCCAGCAGCTGCCTGGAAGACTATTCCCTGGAGTGATAGGCACATGTCGAGGTCATTCTGGGGTGTAGGCTTGCGTAGTTCCATTTGAGCTGTGTGGGGTTGGGCTCTCAGATGTTATATTTGTTAAAGCGTCTACTCTGAACGTGCAGAAAATGGTTTTATGGTTTTTTTCTTCCCAAGGGTTATAGCTTGCCACGCGTGTGGAGATTTTCAGGCGAAAGGCAATGGTTGCGTCCTTGAATACACATGCCTCCTGTCCTCTGCCAAATCCTGTGTCCATATTGCTGTACACAGGCACAGTCATGCTGCTCTAAGGAAGAGCTTTGCAAGTTCTGTTTTATCTGTTCTCCCCGCCCCCCCCTTCCCACCCCAACATGGTCAAAACAACACGTTGTTTTCCCTAACCACTTACTTGGAAGGAGCTGAGCTGTTTTGACTGAAATAACGCTGTCTAACTGAAGAAGAAAACACAGCCTCTTGAGGCAGATGCTTGACGTGGAAAACTTCAGCCAAGCTATCTAAAGGGTGGACCCGGTCCAAGTCTGCTAAAAGTGAATTTTGCCTGACTCTCATTCAGGTCCTTGGTTGTGGGATACCTTTCCCATTCTTCAGAGAGGTCCTATATTTTTTTCACCATTTTCCCAGGCTCTTTGGGAGAAACTGCTGCCATAGTTTCTAGCCCGGAAGGGAGCAGCAGTGGCTGACAAGCTTGGCAGAGCAGAAGTTAGTGCAGTGTGTTCTCATCTTGAATAGACCATGAAAAAGTCTGCTGCAGACATCAGTGAAATTAATTGAGTGGCCCTAGGTTAAAGTTTGGCAGAACAACTGAAAGCAGTTGTATGAGGAAATGTGTCGGAACAGGTTGACGAGTGATGGTATCTGCTCTGCTAGTTGTGTCATGATCTTGCAGGGTTGCAACAGGTGGACAGCGAGATTCAGAGCAACCACAGCTCGCCTGGACTTTGGTTGGAGTAGGGGATTCCCAAAGCTTTATCGAGTTAGGCCAAGTGTTCTTCTGTTTAAGAAAACAAATGGTAGACTTTCTAGCATTTACCGAATGCTGTTACTGTGTCAGAAACTGTCATTTTTGCAGCATTGTATTTAGGCAAGTTATTCAAAATTGGCAACTGGTTCTAGAAGATGTTCTGAATTGAAACTTCTTTCTCCTTAATGCCTCTATCTTTATCTGGCCACTCTTACAGATAACGCTGCCAAAACGCTCGATGCTTTCCATTGGAGGATGTCTGGACCCACTCTATTGAAGTGTCCTGTTCTGTTGCATGTTTAGAAATGCCTCCATATAAGCCATACGGCTTGCAGAAAGGATTCTTATTGATTGTTTTCAATTTGTGCATTATATTTCATGCAGTTTTCTATTAATGTAGAGCTGGGTATGTGCAATTTTGGATGAGCTTTTCAGAAGTCAGGCAAAGTGAAACACCTCTAGTGTATTTCAACAGGTAATCTCCCTATATTGGTAAAACAACAAATTGATGGTCGATTTGATGCTTCAGATATGATTGCCTCTTTCAGATTACTCCTGTAGCTGTTGCTGTTCGCTAGACATAGTCATTGATCGAGGCAAAAAGAAAAGCATCAGTGCTTTTTCTGTAGCTAGATTGCATGCATGCGCTTGAGAGAAAATGTCTATTGCTTGCTTACATGTACAGAATTCCACTTTTCAGTTAGCGTAGGAAAACATTTAACCTACTTCTCCAAAGGTCACTCAAGTTTTTCGTAACTCACGGTCATTTTTATTTTTTTTTCAAATGCTGAATGTAATGTGATTGCTATCAGCAGTACAATAACCCTGAGCTTTGTGTTGGATTCAATGTCCTTGTACTCTTCTCCTTCTGACTCCTCAAAACTGCCTGTTACCTGACACTACCTCCACTGTGGAGTGCACGGCACGTCCTCCAGGTAGCTTGTTGGTTAGATGTGGGTTTAAAATCTAGTGCAGTTTGAGAAAGGAAATGAATTCAAGCTGTCCATCCCACTTCCCAGATAGGTAGTCTACTTTTTAAGACCCATTCCTGTGTATATAGAGAAGCAAAGACTCTAGCACCCAGACTGGGTCCCACTGGAGACATGTGTTCCCAGTTCTTGTCTGTAAGAGACCACAAACACGGTAGAGCAGCATCTATGTACACTACACCTGTCATAGCATTTCTGGCAGGTGCGAAAGCTGGAGCGCACGTGCTCAGGGTATTTCATGTCAAACAGAAGCACTGAGCATGAGTTATGTGCTTCCATGGTTAGGCTTCCATGTGAGCTGTGGAATTTTTGAGTTGCCTTTTTGGATAAAGTCTCATAACTATACCTTAGTCCTCTCTTTTTCCTTTCTTTCTTTTTCCTGAGTGGCTAAGAAACAGTACAGTTCTGAAGTCATCTCTGCAAGGTCTCCAGGGATGGTGCTCCAGCCTCTGTAGTTGAAAGGTCCGTCCTGGTCACTCGGTATTCTTAGGCCAAGTGTGTCAAGGATTTTTCTGTTTCTTGTAGCAGGAGCCTGTTAAAATATCTGATTCAGACGCTGGTCAGGGATCAGAAGCTTCAGTAGGCATCTAGGGTAATAAACGTCTTTTAGCTTTTCTCAGAAGTGTTGTGCTTTCAGGGTAAATGTGGGTTTTCTTTTCTATTCCACCTTTTCCCTTGGCACAAAAGTGCTTGGCACTTAGGCGTGTGGAAGAAGTTACGATACCGTTTGTGTAGCTGAGAGAAACTATTACCACGCGAAATAAAAACAGCTTAAGGTTCTATCCACATTGAGTTTTGAGCGTGTTCAGGCATGGTTCAAAAGCATTCCAGGCTAAAGTAATGGTAACGTAGGTTTGTCTGCCATAGAAGTTGAGTTGTCTCGAGTCCTTGACTACAAAGGATGGTAGTAGAGGCTTCTGAGTGCAAGTTGATGAGTATATTACTCAGCATCCCTATGGGTATTAAATTGTTTGGGCTCTTTGTATCGATGTGTGAGCCAGTTTGCTGTGGCTGGTGCTGCAGCTACATCTTTTGACACCCCCCACACCTGAAAAAAGAAAAAAAGGCATGTGCAGGAAGGGTATGTTCAAAGAAGCTGAGGCTGTCCCTCGCCTTAGCATTCCACTTCTAAGAGCTTAAAGGGGTTTGGTCGGGAATATCCTAGTGTGAAGTTAAGAACAGCCTCATTAGGTTTGTAGTGGCTTTATTATAGCTGATCAAAGGGGTTTTCTCTCTGCCCTGCCCTGTGGAAACCACGTGCATGATGTTGGTTCTACCATCTCATTTTGTCTTACTTCAAACACGGACTCTGATCTATGGTTGACTGAGGTCTGTTGCCTTGTTTTGGGGTGACCAAAGAAGTTATCACCTGTATAGCAGAAGTGGTAGAGCAGATGGATAGCTTATGAAAAGGACACTACATGTATCATGACTGCAAATGTACTGGGCTGTGAACGCTAGTGGGTAAGAAACGTGATTCATTATCCTGAAGCTGTGGAAGGGGAAGGCAGCAGTAGTTTTCTTATTGGTTTTTCTTGGTTAATTGCTACTGGTAAGTCTGAGAGGTATCATGATTATTTCCTCTTTCTGTCATAGAAACCCTTGCTGAGATGTGGATTTTTTCCTCTCTGGCCCTCTCAGACTGATCCAACCCAAGCACTGGAGCAGGAAAATGGGAGTGAAGGCCATGCCAACTAGAGCAGGATGGGTTACTTCTGTTGTATGACACACTGTAGAGGATGCCTTAAAAAGTGATTGTCATACCTTAGCGCTCTGTAGCGACCAGGTATGAAAAGGATGCCTTAAAAAGTGATTGTCGTACCTTAGCACTCTGCAGCGCAGAGTGAAGCGGTATGAATAAGAATAGTTACTGGGTAACTGACAGGATTAGGGATTCTTCTGTCTTTAGTTACTGTTTATTTTCTTCTTCAGTACCAGTCCTTGTTGAATGCTTGTGTATCTTGATAAAATCCGTCAGTACCAAGTCAGATCATTTTTGTTTGCCTGTCCTAGGTTTACCTACGGCCATGCTGGAACAGTCTACAAGGAATTTGTGTACATTTCAGGAGGCCATGATTACCAAATTGGCCCCTATAGAAAAAACCTGCTGTGTTATGATTACCGCACGGATGTCTGGGAGGAGAAGAGGCCAATGATCACTGCCCGAGGGTGGCACAGCATGTGCACCTTACAGGACAATATCTACTCCATCGGTGGCAGTGATGACAACATAGAAACCATGGCTCGTTTTGACATTCTGAGTGTGGAGTCGTACAGCCCTCAATGTAACCAGTGGACCAGAGTTGCTCCTCTGCTGCAAGCAAACAGTGAGTCAGGGGTGGCAGTTTGGGAAGGCAAGATTTATATCCTCGGAGGCTACAGCTGGGAAGAAACAGTCTTCTCCAAAACAGTCCAGGTTTATGATAAGGAGAAAAATAAGTGGTACAAAGGAACTGACCTACCCAAAGCAATTGCTGGTGTGTCTGCCTGTGTCTGTGCATTGAAACCCAAAACAGAGGACAAAAAGAAAAAGACGAAAACAAAAAAACATCAAGATCGAGGAAGATGACTACTTCTGGAAAACCACCCTTTGATGGTGGACTCCAAAAGAACCTTGTATTTAATCATTTCTATCTAACCTTGATTCTTTCTTTTTCTTTTTAATTGTGGGGGGGGAGGGGAGCATATTCTGAAGCCTCAGAAATGTACAGTTGAATGTGTTTTTTGGATTAAGCTCATGTTTAAGATAAAACCAACAAAAGAAACCAAAAAAACAACCCCTCCTACTATATAAGGGGAGGTATGGCAAGAGAGGTTATGCTGCTCTCCTGAATGTTAAGGCTTAGTCTTTTACTTCTGTGGTTCATGGCATTTCCACATATATCATATTATATCATCATTTTTAAAATAAGGTTGAATCTGTGGCCGAGATGATAATGTCAAGGGGGAGGAGGCAGAATAGCCAGTGTCTGGTTTGAAGTTACAGAGCAGTTCAAAGGAGTTCAGAAGCAACTGCTAAGAAAAAATGAAATGGATCTTTGATGTTGTAAATCTTTAATTTTTATAATGTTAAATTTCATTTACAATACATTCTTGAGCTGTTAGTATCAGATTTCTGGAATGTGAGAGTTCAAAGAGAATATTGCTTTTGGTGAATGCAGGTCAGATCAGCTTGAAAAGTGAATAACTCCACTGTACTCTTAAGATTAAGAC
Organism: Haliaeetus leucocephalus; assembly: GCF_000737465.1. Taxonomy (NCBI): domain Eukaryota; kingdom Metazoa; phylum Chordata; class Aves; order Accipitriformes; family Accipitridae; genus Haliaeetus; species Haliaeetus leucocephalus. The sequence goes on along the minus strand of NW_010973104.1, from coordinate 3,941,264 downwards.
AACCTTATTGTGTGGCTAAAGAGTCGATGGGATTGACCTGGGCTTGGATTGACAGCATTGGGAACTTTGAAATCTGGGAAAGGTGAGATGTCTTTTGCATCCCTTGTTGTGGCACTTTTCATATCCAAACGCAATAGCAAGTTTTTCCTGGGCTTTAAAACATGCCCTGGAAGGAGGGGGGGGGGAATCTATCAAAGAACTTGAAAGAAGATTTGAGGATTTGGATGGAAACTGTGCAGTTTGCCTTGGGCTTCAAAGTGGATGGAACTGACAGAGCTCACTGCGAGCTTGGGGTTTGCTGAATTAGGGTAACAGCGGGGAGAAATGGCGGGAGGATCCTGCAGGTGAACTTGAAGCAAGAAGATATCCCTCCCCAGCTCTACCACGCTGTAGAAGCTGGGATCCACTTCATTTAACTCAAGCCTCACAGTGGTCACTGCTAATAGCCAGTGTGAGCAGGGGCCTGTACGAGACTCGTCTACTGTCAAAAAGCTTATTAACTGAGGATGATTAATTGGGGTTCTGTAATCTGGAAGAACAGCAACTTGGTTTTTTACCTGAGCTAATAGCTCACACTTTCCTTCTCTTACTTTTTTTGTTTTCAAGTTCACAATGTCTTTTCATCAGAGTAGCCTTTTCTGATGGATTTGGCTGAGACTCAAAGCCACGGCTCATCAGGCATGCAACCGAACACCTTCCCCAGCGAGACAGGCTCAAAAGGAAGAAACCCAAAATATACTCAGGACTGTGTTTGGGATCCAGACAGTGGGACTGAACTGAAAATTGTCTTTAGATCCTCTGTGTCATAGTATCTTCCGCATACCAAGTAAAGAGATTTCTGACCCAAGTGTTAGTCCACCCTCTACAAACACAGCTGATTCTGCTGCAGATATTAAAATTCCCCGACTGTCTGGCCAGCTTTCAGGCATTCACCCTGGGGCATTTTACAAATGCACCTCTGATTTGCAAGAAGTCGATCACCAGCAATCTGATACAACCACTTCAGTTATTGTAATAATGCCAGGCCACAGGTTAATATTCCTCCTTCCCAAAAGAAGAAATTTTTAGAAAGTTTTTAAAAACAACTTTTATACTTTTTTATAACACGTTTTGCTAACTCAGTCTCTTGTTTGCCATATATTATATTATTTAGTATAGAAGCTACTGCTCTGTAATTGTGACCCTGTTGTTGCCGTCAGGAGCTCATCATTTGATGGATCTTTTAGTCTTTGTGTAGTTGGTCGGGATGCGACGCAGCTGTTAGAGCAGCATTTACATTCTCAGCATTGTCAGGCAGTCAGCTATAATTGTGACTATTGTATGGCCTCTTCCCCGATAGTCCAGCTCGCCAGACATGCTAATAAACACGCTTTATTTTCAGCTATTGGTGATCTGCTGAGTGGATTTCAAGGGCTTTGGTTTAAAAGTTCTGCTGGGGAGCCGTCGATTGTTGCTGTTATTTCTTCCTCAATCCTTCTTTCACATCTCCCTTATGCACCATAACCATGTATTTCACGTTTGCCTTTTTTTTTCCCATCTGGTGTACATATAGTTGGGATCCTGCTACCCGCCTTTTTTTTTTTTTTTTTTTTTTTTTTACTATTTACCTCAATAATTGGAAAACACTAAGAAAACATTTTTGCACTTAATTTCATTTGAAGCTCTTGTAAATTAAAGAACTCAGATATATTGGAAGAACATGTTTGTATTGAAAGAGGTACCTCTGAATAAATTTCTGGAGTGCAAAAAAGCTACAGGTTTCTTCTTCAGTGCTAAGAAAGAATTTAAGAAAACTAGTTGAAATTAATTTTGTGAAACTCCTCGAGGTTTTTTTTTGGTTTGCCGCCTTGTTTTTTTTTTTTTTTTTTTTAAAGCCCCAGGAGTTAGTCGTTCATTTGCATTAATGGATTTGTTTTAAAGCCTTTGTACACTGCATGAGGTAATGGTTATTCTTTTTTTATCCTAAAAATAAATTAAAAAAAAAAAACAACAAACACAAAACCAAACCAAACATTTTGGTTATGACAAACTCATTAATGAGTTCTTTGAGGTTTTTTTTTATATCTGAAATCCTTGCTATGTTGACTGACAACTACTTAACTTTCTGGGACATTTTCATGTGTAAGTATAGAACAAAAATTTCAAGGATTTGCTTTATTTCTGTTAATGGGTTGCTTGTTACTATATCCCCCCTTTTAATGTGTTTATGTATTACATTAATGTCTGGAAACAATAAATCCAGTTTAGAATATTATATTCATCGCTGTGTGACTTGTGTATTGATTTAATTGAGGTTCTCCTTTTTGATAAATAGGAAAGAAGTAGTTGTGTAATTATTTTTAGGTGGCATTGATAATGGTAGAAACATTTTAATAGGCAGAAGCTAAATGTAACAATATGAAGTGGAAATATAACTTACTTATCTAATCCACCTTTTCTGCATCGTGCTTGAAACCAGTTGGTCAGAAATTACTTGTCACATTTTTTTGCAGCTGTGACAAAAGACCCAGTGCAGTTTATGTTGTGGTTTCATAGGTAGTATTGAATGGGGAGTAGATAAACACAGTTATGACTTCATAACATTAAACTTAATTGCATAGGCAAAATATAACCCCAGTACTCATCAAGATCAGCTTTATTCTTCCTGGTCCATTTATTGTCCCTCCAAAATCAGAGGCTATAGGTAAGTATGGGACATCTCTCGGGTTATTAGAGGTGGCTGGGCTATTGTACCTCTTGTTGCCATAAGCATTTTTTCCATTATTAAAGGAAGAAATTACTACCATTTGCACCTATGAGACCCAGAGCAGTAAGCATTGCGAAAAGCGCAGTCTGGCAGAGTGCCCCTTGATTTTGGATGTTGTGTACCCAGACGTGGCTTATCATCACTCGGGAAGTGTTAGTAGATAGCACACGATGCTTGAAAATAACTTAAGCTTCCCAGTGCTGAACTGCTTTGTGAAATTGTGCTGGAATTCTGTGAAAATAAAAGGGAGAATAATGTATGACGCGAGTGGATTTCTACTTTGATTTTTCAAGGTCTGAACAGCCCTCTCGGCGAGTAATTAAGTTCGGTAGAGAAAAGGCGTATCCTCCTGGTCTGTGCTCTTAGGGAATCAGCCTGGCTCCTGCACCTGTACATACCACTGCCTTCGTCTGTGAGCTTTGTAAAACATTGTACTGCTTGTCAGGAAGCATAGCTCTTTCTTCCTGCCCTGGGGAAAAATAACTACTGCTCTACCTCATTTTTAAAAAGGCTCCTATTGCCAAATTCTGAGGAAAGCTCGTTTTACCTGACACAAAACAGCTACCAAAAACCTCAGGTTTTCTCTTCCCACGCTTCCATGCCTGTATCTTGGCATCAGCATGTCAAGGAGCTGCTGCCTGTAACACTGACGTTAGATAACATAAATCCCTCGAGATACCCTGAGGAAAAATTACACTGTGGAGTGAGGTGTAGTTGTTTTGAAGGCTTGAGAAAGAAGCTGGAAATATTTTTGTTCTCAACTTGAAACCTTAAATTGAGAAAAATGGGCCTGGGTGTCTGTCTTTCTCCATAAGAGAGCAGACTGCTTTCTTCCAAATGCTGGTGATTTTCTATGTGCTGTTTAGGATTCTGTATTCTTACGTGACAGCAATAAAGTGTCTCGTGTCTAGGGAATTGAAAGAAATAGTTTAACCTTTAGTACTCTTTCTGAGAAGCAATTTAACTCACAGAAAAAAAGTCCAGATTCTAATTGTGATTGTTGCCTTGCCGATACGTCTTAACGAAGCTTTGACCAGTAAGAAGTTTCTATGGAAAAAAAAAAGCTAGCGTGACAAGCTTTATATATTCTTTTATTTCAGTTTCTTGTCATATTTCGGTTCTCATGAATGTAATAATGAGTGAGAAGCTAATTACGCCTTCATGAACTTACAGCTTTGAGTTGTCTGACGGACCAGGTCAGGGCAGATGCATCCTCAGTGCAGACAGAGATGTACTGTCACTGCGCTGTGTGAGTCAGAGCAGAGACGAGCTCCAGCTACTTAGAGCTTCCTTCCCCCTTCTGAGGATGCCGCTGCTAAATGAGAGACACACAGCCCAGCAGCGGGTTTGTTGATACCACACACATTCTTTAGCATCAGATAGGCTTTTTCTGGAGCTCAGAGTAGCTTTGGGAAAAAAATGTACCTTTGCTTTTATCATGATGGGTTCGGTGACAGAACATGAAAGGAAGGTGAGATAAAGACTTGCAGGTTCTTTTGAGACTGTAGCCCTAAAACAGACGATTGTGTGAGAAGAGAGAAAGCTCATATTTAAGATAAGGATGAATAAGTCACAAATAATTCAGCCAAAAGCTCTGCATAAATAATTGAAACACAGAACGTATTGAGTCAAGCATCCACATGATCTACCAAAGGGTTGTCCAGACTTCAAATTTGTTTCAGGTTAACTTGAACTAGTCCACGCCTAAGTTCCTTACATTGTGAAATTAAATGTATTTTTTACAAATTTTCAGCAAATTTAGGAATATGGAGTTTGAAGTCAGGTTTGCATTAATGCATTTTTGGAATGAAACACCTCCCATTGGTGTCCTGCGCTACTCTGCTCACTGCTGCTACCTGCGTAACCATTCCTGCGCTGCTGCTGTCTCAACTTCCCTTCATAAACACCGGGATGCCTGTTGCTGACCTATGCAATTTAGGCCACAGAAAGTGGAAAACTTATTCTGCCAGCTTGTTTCAGTACTCAGAGTACTCTGAAGTATGAGGCTTTGGGAAAACCTCAGGAGTGACTATCCAGCACGAGCAGCTGTCCAAAAAAGACGTTTGACAAGAAGGACCTAAGCAAGTTCTATAAAGGAAGGAGAAGCACTTTACCGGGGCTGTAAAAACGTTTTATTATAACCATGAGCAGCAAAAGGGACCTGCTTCAGCAGTGAATTCTGTTCCTCTTCATAGGCACCACATCATATAACAGCTTTAGTGCCCCCGTGACCACTGTGAAAACAGCTCGATTTACCTCTGGCAAAGTTCACGGTGTCTCTGCGGACCTGACGCTGGAGGAGCACTGTCGCAGCTGCCTCTGACAGACTATGCCAATGACACCTCTGTGGACGTTGACCTCGAATAGGCTGGTTTTCTACTGGAAACTTAAAATACAAGGAGCCAACTGACCCATGAGCAGAAGCCCCTCCCCGAGATCCAACCAGGGAAGATGACTGCTGCTTGTAAATCCTTCACGGTAGGCAACGGTGCGGATGGAGTGAAAAGAGCTCCCTCCCCAGCACTATTTTTGTGCCATTACGGGCACGAGGCTGGTACCACCATGGTCCCTTAGAGTCCTGGTGCTTTAAATAATGTTTCTGGGTTTTCTCTACACAGCAGCCACCTTAGCTTTCTGTGTCTTGGCCCCCCCAGAACACAGTATAGTGCTGACTGTTTTTTTTCTTCCCAGTTGAATCTCATTACCAGAATGACTGGCAAAGTAGCAAAGCCCTTACCGTACCTAGAAACTATTGGGACAAAAGTTCTGCATCTCTGAAGAAAAAGTCTTCAGAGCTCCTAAAGCTCTTAGCCCTGGGAGGAAGCTTTACATGGACAGCAGTAAACCTCCCGCAGCGATCAGCCAGTTCTTGCAACGCTACAGGAAGACATTCCCTTCTGCCCCTGAAAGAGTGGACGTGTGGGTCCTGGTTGCTTCAGAAAAGTCATACGTATAAATCCTTCACCTCCTGGGCGCTGCCGTGAGTACAGGCCTTACGATCTAGTGAAATCATGAGGAGTATGGTACAGAAGGGTGAGCCATTCCCAAGCACTTTGTATTTACAATAGGATAAGAACAATTGCAGTAGTTACTGGGAGGCAGCTAACTTGGGAGTAGTTTATTCAGCTAACCAGCTAACGTCAGACAGTCCTTTATTTCCCTGGCCATGGACCTCATTTGTTGTTGAACAATTCACAAAATAATTAAGTCAGTACCATGTTGTTAGGAACATTACTTTACCCCATGAATCCTAAGAACATGGATACACAGAAAGAATACAGCACCATTTTTTTTTGAAGTTGGAAAAGCAACATGTTGTTTGGGAGGTATAATTTGCGGCCACTGGCATAAAGGATGGAAGAAAATAAAACCGATTTGTGCAATGCAGTAAGCGGTAATGCACTAACAGACCACTAAAAATGGCAAAAATGAATGACAAAACAGAACTGAGGTGGAAACTTTCCAGCAGGTAAGTTTCTTCAAAGCATGCTATTACAATAAAACTTACAAAACTGACATTATTACAAAATATTGTGGTAAAATGTTAACAGACTTCACAATGAAACTGTATTAAGACGGGATAAAATTGAAGGCGTTTTAAATGTTGCTTAACTAGGAGACAGTGACATCCTTTCTGCCCACGTCAGTTTTCACCATCGGCTGTGGCTTGTAACAGTATTGGTATTTGAATTAACTGGTTTTCAGGTGGGAGGAACTGCGCACATTTGCATTTTCAGCCATTTGAAGGGGCAGCCTTTCCAGCAAAAACAGTCAGTTTACTTAGGCAGTATTGTGGGCAGAAGGGAATTTTTGCCTTCAACCAGATGAGCTATGTAAGGGTTTTCACTCCATTATTTACCTTGTAAATTAGACTCCCGAGGGGAGAGGGGGTTTCAGATGTTTGAAATGCTGTATGCAAAAAGCCTATACATTTGTCTCCCTTTTGTGTTTCTCTCTTTTAATATTCAACAGCCATTTTCACTGCTAGTTCTCTGCCTTAGGACAGAAGAGCAACATTTGCTAGAAACAAAAGAAAGGGAGCGGCAGCAGGGTGTGTCAACTGAAAGGACAGACGCTGATATAGAAAATCATTTACTGTCATGAGCACACATTAAGTGCTGCACTTCATGAAACAGGACGGAAATGTCCTTATCGTAGAGAGCCTGATGAATCCTCCTTCCACTTCCAGTGAACGTCCTCTTTGAACAGCCAAAGATGACACAAAGTTTTTTTTCCTTTTTTCCCTTCAACTTTCACGGGTAATGTTAAGCTTTCTCTAACGCTCGCTTCCCAACTGAAGTAGACTTTTGCAGGGTTTGGTAGTTTGTTCAAGGAAAAAAATATGGAGTAAATTAGCAATTAATTTAATGGATTCTTGCCTGGGGGCTTCAGTATTCAGTTATGACTCAGTCATCTCAAAATCATGAGATTGGCTTAGTCACTAGATTTTTATTTTTTTTTCCAGATACAAACACCGAACCCATTCCCACTCTCGTTATTTGGGACAGACAGGGGTCAGCTTGGCTCTGCCAGCACACGGCCACGCAGCCTACCGCTCACCTGCCGGCGTAACCCTTGGCATGCGGCCTTTTACAGACTTTTGAGGTGAAGCCACCACTGATTTCTTTGGGGCAGGCTGGCTGCTTGCACGCTTGCATTTTTTCAGCTGCGTTTCTCCTGCACGGCGCGACTTCGCTGCAGTAGCACCGGGCCGGCTGTGCTACCTTGCCCGGGTTACTCAGCTGGGCCAAAGGCTGCGCGGCTCCAGCTCCAGCAGCCTGGGAACCAACCTCCCGCCACCGGCTCTGGAGGCGGCAGGCACCCCTCAGCCTCGGCTCCCCTCAGCCTCGGCTCTCCTCAGCCTGGGCCCGCCTCACAGCGGCCTCATGGCCGCCCGCCTCACGGCAGCTTCCCCCATCCCAGACGCTGCCTGGGAGCTGAAAGCGAATTTTTTTGG
>NW_010973104.1:3873594-3933435 GCF_000737465.1 Haliaeetus leucocephalus | reverse complement strand
CCGACGGGCTCCGAGGGGCGGCCGGGCCCCGCGGCGCGGTTCGCCGAGGGGGGGAGCGTGGTGGCCGGGACTAGGCCCAGGGTGATTCTGCAGCTTCATTGAATCTCCTCAGGGCGGTGGAGGGGCTTCGCTGCCGGCCGGGACGGCGGTCTCCCGCGCTCCCGGCGGGGGGCGGGCCCCCCCCGGGGGCCCAGCGTGCGGGGGCTGGCCCCCTCCTCGCCGAGCCGGTGTCACGGCGGCTGGGCGAGGGGAAGGGGGCGGAGGAGGCCTGCGGGAGCCCTTTGCGGGGTGAAGTCGGTGCTGGACCCCGTTGGGAAGAGGGGATGGTTGGAAGAGTTGATAGCTTGGGCTTTTTCTTTCTTTTTTTGGGGGGGGAGGGGGAGACAAGCGATTCTAAAATGAGAAGGGAATAAGGAGATTTGTAAACTAATCTCCCCCCCCCCCCCCCCACCAGAACACAATAAACCTCAGTGCATTGGGGTGCAAAGGGCTGAGTGTTGCAAGATTACTATGCATGGGGATGCGTGTGCAGTTTCCCTGTCTCCCACGAACTAAACCAGCCAGAAGATTTGTGCACGGAGTAAAAAAAAAAAAAAAAAACCAACCAAAACTGCAGTCGCGGTAGTTTTTCACTGGAAGTTAAAAGCTCGATTCCTGGTGTAATCTAGTGTGTGCTCAGAGCAAATGATTGAATGGGTTAACTTCACTATTTCTTTCCTGTAAGGCTTTTCTCCCAGAAAGCTTTAAAACAAAAATGTCAGGCAATGTGTGTGGTGCACTGAGGTGTTTATTTGCAAGACTTCATGCAACTTTGTTTTTAGCAAATAATGAAATTTAGAGAACTTTCATCGTGTTAAAGATAATTCTGTTAAGAAACCGTGTCTTTTGTGGTGGGAAATATCTTTCATAAAATCGAAGTGTTTCAAACAAGGTGATGCTTTATTCTGAATTCTGTATTTTTTTTTCTGAAGAGCAGTTAAGGTACACATCTAATGAAGTGACGCACTAGTTTCACTGACAATTATTTTTCCATAAACAAAAGCTTGTAATCAGTGAAAACTATCATGACATTTCTTGTCCAGCTTGATTTATTTATGTTTGAGAGAAAGAGGGATGTGATTTTGTTAACGTCGTGTTCTGAGGGCAGTTGCTGTTTCTGGAGTTTGCTTAAAATTTAAGATTGTTTTAAAATTTTGTATCATTCAACTTTTCTTTCAAAGTGGAGGAAACTCACTTAGTTTTGGACTTTTTTTCTTACCATCCTAATGAATGATAGTTAAAATGCACATATATCAAAAGGATTCAGTGTCCAACTCGGAAGCTCTTTTACTCGCTGCTTTCCCCTCAGTACTAGGCAGCAGTCGGTGTATGTGGTCAGTTTGATAAGACTGGGTTTTACATTGCAGCTTTTTTCTTGATTTAGAAGAATTAAGGACACTCTTGTGTCTGTACTTAATTAAGTTGGTGTACCTTGAAACAAAAAAAAGTTCAGCTGATGATGTAGTTTATGGTGAAGCGCTGCATAGCTGTAATTAAAACTAGACTGTAAATTCATCTTTAGTAGTAACTTGTACGTAGACTATTTTAAATCAACCCCCTCTATAGGCAAAGGTAGATATTTAGGTCTTGTGAGGATTACTGCTTAAATTTACAGGAGCAAATCTGTGAGATACCTTTCAGTTAATGCTTTGTTCGTGTCATTAAATACAGCTTATTTTTGTGTTTCAGTCGTCCACCCCCCCAGTGTAAACAGTTTATTTAAATGCTGTCTGGGATTTATGTGAATACATGTTCTAGAGCAATATAGTGCTATAATGCTGAAGGAAGGTAATAATGTTTTGGACTCTTTTGGATGAACCTGAAGATAAGTTCAGGGATGTGGTTTTACATGCATGTGTTTCCTTTTTATTTTAGGATGGTAGTGTTGCAGATCAGTAGAAAAATTAGAGTTTTGATAAAGTTGTCTGTTCTGAGCAGAAGACTAAATAACATTATGTAGTCCTTATGTTTGTGTCATAATGTAGAGACCTAGGCAAAAGTGCTTCGTTTTTCCATGTGACTGTAATTTGGGTGTACCGTAATTGAGACCTTTCTTTTTGTCACACGGGGAAAAAAGTTCAAGAAAATCATGCTCTTCTAATAGCTAAAATGCATAGTCAGATTTCTGCCAATTAATGGATTCATGTAATAATGGGCAGAAATATTTGAGTCAGTTTGCACGTTCTAACAAATGAATCATGAAACATGACCGTATCTTATATTTTCAAAGGAGCATTAATTTTGGATGGCCAGCTAGTTGGCAAGCACATGAGTATATGGTGACACAGTTTAGATACTGCTGGTCGTTTGTACCTCTGTATTCCATGTCGTTATTTCATAATCATTTAATGAGATATTTAAGTGTTGCTGTCAGTTTTCTGGGTGTGTTCTGAGTATATTCAAAAGCTGTACTTTTTTTTTTTTTTTTAATTAAGGTGAGCTAGCAGTAAACCTGCTGTATCACTACAGGTTTTGTATGACACTACAGATGTTGAGCTGATTTAGCACTGGATATAGTTGAAACCATTTGTCATCAAGGTCATCTAAAAATCTTCTGTTAAAAACAAAAAAGAAAGACTTTAAAAACTATTTCCCTGTTTGGAAAGAGTAATACTCTGTAGGAACTGTATAAACAGTTGTTTTAGCCACTTTTCCTATTGTTTTTCATAGAAAGAATTAATACAAACACATCATTTATAAATCTTGTGAAAACAAGTTAAGCAGAAGAAAGGATACCATAGCAGAATGAATCATTTATGCTTGTTTTGTTCTTTTACCATTACTGTGGTGTCAAATTAACTCAGTGCCATTTTAAATGTACCACATTGCCCCCAAACCCAGCTGAAGTACAAACCAGTAGAGTTTGTGTTCAGAAAAAGCTGAACAAGCTCATAAGCTGCTCATCCTCACCCAGGCCTGTGTCTGGCCTAGCAACCAGAATAACTGGAACTCAGAACATGGCATGCAATCTGACTCCCTGAAATACTGCACTGCAAACTACCGCTTTTATGGCTGGCTTGGAGTGTTGCTCCCTGGCAGGGTGTAGTTTGATGTTCCCTTAAGCCAGTGCTGTTTCTGGAAGGAAAAAAAAAAAAAAAAGCAGCAGTCTGTAGGCATTTGTTCTGTGCTGTCATTACAGTGTATTGCCTGATGTTTGTGGGTGACCTTGATTAGGAAATCGATCTGTCTCAAAAATAATCTTAAAAAATGGTTGTTATGCACCTGGATGAGTTTCTTGTGCTAGCTTGCTTGCATCCATGCAGATGTGTCTGATGTTACAGTGTCCTTACAGGCAGAAAGAAGTGTTTGGAGAGAGGGCGATGTGGATGCTGTCAGGTTTGTGAAATACGCTGAAAACTATGGGGGACACCCTGAACACAATATGAAAGGTGTCTCTGGGCAAGGGGATTTGTAAAGAGGTGTTTGAGTGCATCATCTTGCTGTAGCTGCTGCTTCTCCCCTGTCCTGCTCAGTTGCTGTTCGGTGTTTTAAAGAGGTAAAGAAGCTGGATTTGTCTCCCCTCTCTCCCTGTTTTTCTTGGTTTTTGGTTTTTTTTTTTGTTTTTTTTGGTCCTGCTTTCATTGCTGAGAAGGGCCTGGGTTTGTCCTTTTGCTGGAGCTTTTGCCTATGGAATGAGAAGTTGTTCTAGGCTTCCGTGGTCTTGGGAATTCAGGCTGCAGCTGAAGCTGTGAGTTTAGGTAGCCAGAAGGTATCATTTGCCTTTCTAAAATGTGAATGGTGAATCCATGCAGAGTACAGTGGGTGAATGTGGGTTGGTTAACTTAAAAAAAGGAAGTCTGGGAAAACTGACATAGAACATAAATTTGGAACTATGTGGCAGCATGCAAATAATAGAAGAAAACCCACAGGTTTTGTGAATCACTGTTACTTATTCTGTGCATTCTAGACTATAGCACTGATTTGGAGACTTTTTAGAATGGATCCAGCCATTTACCTATTAATAAAGCCAGTTTTTGTAGGCAGTTGCTTAGACACAGTGCTTTTTCCATTCATGTAGCTGTTAAAATACTTTTAAAGTTAAGTGGGGTTTTGTTTGTAGGTAAACTAAGCAGTCTCATTTCTGTTTAGCGATATACATGCAACATGCTGTGTCGTACAAAACAGCCAAATCTGTTGTAATAGAAGTTGCTGGCCTTGGGCCATTGGATTATAGTCATTTGTCACTCTAATGCCATTTCAGCAATGTAGATGTTCATTTCCAAAGAATTAAACATGCTAGAACTGCGGTTTTTCTTTTTGATGGAAGTGTCTTATGTGTGATCATTAAACATACAACTGGGGATTATGGAACAAAGGGTTATGCTTCATGGTGGAAAAAAGTGTGTGTGTGTACATGCATGTGTGTATATATACACACACGCGCGCGAACACTCCATAATGGAGCAGTCTGGTGTTTTAAAATTGGGATTCTAAATCCTATTTTTACTTTATGAAATTATAACGTGTGTGTTTAAGACTCCATGTTTTAAGTATTCCCAATAATGGTGTCATGTTGATTATTTTTAAAACACTTTAAAGGTTTTCCTTAGATTAGCAGTCATGTTAATATATTCATTAACGCACTAATAGAGTAAAATTTTGAAGTACGTTAGTCTTTTTCGTTTTGTGCTTGACTTTTTAATACCTAATTTAATTGCAGATGCTCTTGATATTTTAGATATGTCTAAGAACTTTTCCTCCTTGTTTGACAGCATAAGATTTACTGATTTTTTTTATTTTTTTTTGGTGTGCGCTACAAGGTCTGTTTTTTCTTCAGCTGTAGTTAGGCAGAAGGTAGCTTAAATCACAGTAGCCCTAATAAAGTGTTTGTGTAAGGCTTATTTAAATCATACATCTTACAGAAAAGCACGTGTTTAAAATAAAATTAAGAAAGGCCTTCCTGAGATCCTATGATAGTCACAAGTGTTAGAGCTGTACAGACTGAAAGAAACGTGCAAGAGTGCTTTTGGGAATTTTGCAGCTTATAGTATTGTATGTGACTTCATATGATGTATGGAAGTTTTAAAAGAAGCATTGTATGTTATTTGCATTGGAATTACAGTAGGAAAGAAAGGGATATGGATCACCTTCTGTTGAATGGAATATTAACACAAACTGGAAAATCACTTAAGCGTTCTGTAACTTTTTTACTTTGTTAAAGTAAACCCCCTGATTTGGGTTCAGCTTTGAGGTAGAAGAGAAAAATGCCCTATCTGTAAGAAACTGTAAAGAATAACATATGTCTAAAGGTTGTGTGAAAAGATGCATTTAAAAAAAAACCCTATAAGAAAGTAGGTTTTCTTCAAAGAATTCTGTGTATGAAAGACTTCTCTCTGTTCGTCTGAACCTGAAACTGAACATAGTAGCAGAAATAACAGTGCTGTATTCCCTCAGCGCAGCGGGCATGTTTTTTCATAAAACATTTAGAGCCTGCTGTAGTGATTCACAGGTTTCCTGCCTCATTTTTCCCCATGAATGTTGCAGACCAGCAATGGATTTACCAGTGTAACTTAAAATACAGAAGTTGTATATCATTCATGCAAAGAAGTGAAGGCTTTTGTCGTGAAAATGTTCTGTCTTGGAGTGGGATTCCTTTGTTGGTAGTGTAGCAACATGTTACCAATAGCGATTCTTACAAGTGTCAAGGCAATGTTCCTATTTTCATGAGTACTTAACAGCTTTGCCATATGCACATACCTGTCTCAGCCGGAACATGTATGTAATTTGCTCTTTAGCCTGTATTACAAAAATACACGTATGTTTTAAGTTGGTTGAAGATAACCTGTTATTAGCATTGAAAACTCCTAGAATGCAAGTGGGATTACCAAGTATTGAGTGACAAGAGTGACTTTAGATGTGCTGACTTTCATTGTGTGAACGTATCAAGACTTCGAATGCTGTACGTGGTATGAAACCACAGGTATTCTCACTCCTGGTTGTCTGGTGAAGCAGAGTTCCTGTTGCACATGGCTCTCGTTTGAACAGGCTGAGTGTAAGTTTTAAAGAGGGAAATGAATTCAAAGCTAACCTTCTTTACAAGGTGGGAGTTAAAGAAATTACTCTGACAGGAAAAGAGGGGAGATAAAGGCAAGATATTGATAATTGCTTTGATTCTTGCTGTAAGCATTAGAACGGACGGAGAGGGAAATGGAAAAAGTTCAGTTGCTTAGCTTAATGGTAGCAACAAGCAATTAGATTAATTGTATTCAAATAATGTTTTTGGACTGTGCTACTTAGGAGGGTATTTGGTTAAAAATGATGCTATACCGGTACGTAATATGGGATGGTTTTGTCTTTTTAAACCTGAGTAGGTATGATAAAAGGAGAGGGAAATAAATCAGAGAGAGTCATTGTGAGCACAAGTTACAGTTCCATTGGAAGAAGAATCAACTTGTTTTGAGTTCCAGTCTACTTCAGTCGATCTATCAAATCATATGGTCTCTAATAATAGCTAGCTGTTACCAAAGAAAATAAGAAATAGTGCTGTAATGTCCTTAAAGCATGGAAAATCTCACTTTCTGTTCCTCTGCTGCCTTTGGGATGCAAAACCAAAGCTGCCACTGTTTGAAAATTTCTGTGGAGCACTGTAGTTTATTGATACAAAGTTGGAAAAAAGTCAAAGATAACTTAATTGGGCAATTCCCAATACTCATTTTCTTCTTCTCAGCTAAAGGCTGTGACCATAGGCTATTGGCCCTTAAGAAGAAGTTTAAGCTCCCAGGTAGTGAAAGCTCCTTAACAAATCTTAAGACAACAAAAAAAGGGTTTATGCTGTTAATATGCTTTCATAGCAAGCAAGAATGAGATAAATAAAATTATCATCCTGGCATTGCAAGCAACAGAAAACGTAAGTGCAGGAGAATCGTAATAGTGTGAAAGAGTAGTCAGCTTTCAGAGCAGAAGAAATAAAGCTCTTGAGTTTGCTCATGTTAACAGGTTTGCATTCTCAGTCTTTTGAACTTTACCTTTGTTCAAACACAACACTGAATTGTGGTGGTCACTCTTGTTGCTGTGAGTCAAAACGACTGTAAATACCAGATGCTGGCATGCAGTGTTTCAGATGTTGCCAGACTCAGAGTTTCCTTAATTGGGGATGATAAAGGCAATGGACATGTATTACACTTAGTACTAATGATTGTCACATAAAGGCCATTATGGTTTTCTGCTTTGGTGTAACTGCATCCTTATTACAGAGATTTCCCTGAGGTCTCATCAGTGTTCACCCCTGGAACGATGCGTTAGGGCAGTTGTGCACACTTTTTTCCTTCGCTTTATGCTGCTGCTAGTAATGGTGGGTACCACCTTCAGAAGTTGTGGTGGACTAGAGGGATCCCTCATTCCCAGAAGCAGTGCTCAGTTGTGTGCTGAGCTATACAGCATGTGCATGTACAATATTTACATGGTAATACGACTTTATAGTTAGTCTGAATTCTTCAGTTTTTTCTAGCCAAAAATCTTAGGGCTTAGCTAAGAGCTAAGGTGTTTTATAGCCGTTTGGTTTGCATACCAAGTTTTGTGTAAGTGTTTGTGCTTCAAATTTATTTTTTGACAGCTTAAAAAAAAAGCTCTTGTAATTAGTGAACAACTGCTTATTATATTACCTTTGAAGGTCAGCTCCAAGTATGATTGTCCAACACATCCAGTGTGTTTACTGAGTATCCAGAGGTTGCAATATTTGATAACGGTAGATATCACTAATTTGAAACTTTTGTTCAGTTTGTATTTTCTGTCTTATTTGCAAAACAGCCATTTCGAACAACCGTATGAGTGACTGATTGTGTTTACCAAATGTTTTTATGATTTGCAAGATTTTTTTAATTGGATTTGGGACCAAAGGAGGTAATGTACAGCCACATGAGAAGCATGTTCTTTCAAAAGCTGCCTGAATTGGTGGGTTTTGGAAGTGGAAAGTATTATAAATTCACAATGCGCAGGCTGAAATATGAGGGTGTGGTTTCATCGTTGTTGCTCAAGCTTGTCAGCGTTGTGGATTAGATGGCAATTTGCTCGTATTTATGTGGGGTCCCCTAAAATACTCTTGCTCCTTTGTACAGTAGGCAGATGAGGGAGAGGATAGAAGGTGCTGGAGTTGCAGACGTGCTCGTGGAGGTGAGGGGTGTGAGCAGGGACGCTGCAGACAGCAGCTGCTTCTGTCCTTGCAGTGAGTAAGCTGAAGAGCCAGTGCTGCGTTGTGTTTGTCTCCCCTGCTGTGTATCCATATTTCTGTTTGTAGATGGTGGACGTGCAGGCCAAGGAAGTGGCCGTCTCCTTCCTGGATGGAGGGGGTATATGAGCTATCAGTTGTGAACTGTCATCTCAGAGCCTTGTGGGCCTTATCAGTAATAGTATGTCAGAGTATACTCTGGTTTAGTTCCCCTTTCCTCCTCAGAAAGCAAGAGAATTTCAGTATCTTCAATATTGTAAATGTGTTGGGAAATATCTTGAGTGCTCTGTTTTGCATTCTGTTCATTCATATGTGCAAAAGAAATCAGAATGCTAAGAGAAGATCTCGTATAAGGAAAGACATGAAGTAGCACCACTATCAGTATTATTCTTTTGAAATGAGCTACCTAAAAAAACCCAAGTTCTAAAATTGACAGCGTTGTTATACAGTAAACCTACTGCCATATTCATGCCCAGTTTTTAATGCTGCCATTGAAAAATATGGGTGTTTATTAGGCTTACTATCTGTGTTTTAGTTGCAGCAGTGCATTAATTTGTGCATTTGTTTTAACAGTTATCTTGCATCTACATAAAATTGGGTTGCAGATGCTTAAGCTTTAAAACTATCTCAGGAGGAGGTGGCGTATGTGTGGTGTCCCAATTTTCATTTTAACTTGCATGCCACTTCAAAATACAAAGTTGCTGTCATGGGCAGTGCCAGATCCTCTCAAGTTTCCGCCTGCCACTTACCATGCATCAGGCTGGTAGAGGAAATGGCTGCATATATACTGAGAATCAAAACAATAGATGTTGTCCTCAGTTTCTGTCTGCCAGGGGGACGTACAGCATACACATGTCATGTGGTGAAGTAGTGGAAGGGGCTTGAGTTCCTGCAGAGAGAAAATAGAGTAAGAACCTCTGTAGAATTACTCTCAAACTTCAGCAGTTACAGAGCTTAAAATGTAGGAGACTTTATTATGTGGTGATAGTTGTGTTTTGTTTCTGTGATCCCCTTGAGTCATTTACCGATCATTGTGTTTTTTGCAAGTTCTCTGGTTTATTTTTGGCTGTTTCTCTATGAGATTATAACCCATTTTTGGCACGTCACAACTCACAAAGGGGAAAGTCTCATTCTTTCTTGCTCCTGGCCACTTGCATCTTTTGTTTTATGCTGGTTCCTTATCTTTTCTTAACCCTCCTTCCCCCAGTGCAATAAATAAATAATCTGGATAATTTTCTCTCAGTTTGAGTATAATCGTCTTGCTGATCATTCAGCGTGTGCCAGAACTGGCACAGGGGAAGAGGTGGGATTGTGAATCCGGCAAAATGAAAAGGTGAGTAAAACCTGTGTGGCCTTGGTGAATGGAGCAGGTGATGCTTGCTTGTTTTCTCTTACTGTCACTGTTAAAGGTGTAGTGCCTTGCCGGGGTGGTTACCCCTGTACAAGCTCTGGGTATCATTAGCTTTTGCATTGTCTTTTTTTTATTCTCAGTGGCCAGTGTGGTTTTGATAGGACTTTGCACCACATTTAGATTAATACTAAACTTTCTAGGTTAAATCTCACTCAGCTGTAGTTCTAAGCATTCATCACTTCTGAAATGTAGGGTTGAGATGTGAAGTTAGGCCTTCAGAAGAGGCGTATCAGTCCTGGGTAGGTGGGCTCAACTGCCTTCTGAAGGTGCTAATCTGTATTCCTTGTCAGGATGGAGTCCAGGTAGCTAATTTTTACCTCACCTAATCTTAGCCATCTTAAATCCTGCCCTGAGTAATTGCTTGTGAAAAGCATTGTGTGGGTGATTTGGCTAGGCATGGTGCTGTTAGGGATAGATTTTAGTTTTCCACAACATTTAGCTGCACTTTTCCTACTTTTCTTTATCTTCCAGTGTATTTTTCAGCTTGCTTTTCAAACTGGAACAGTGGTCTCCTTACTGCCCAGGGTGGAATTTTCCCCTGGAAGGGGTCTGTATTGATCCTGTGAGGCATTAGTCCTCGTGAAGATGTGAGTAGTGGAAATAAGCAAAGAAAATATTGAATGTACACAAACTAGCGGGAATCAAATGAACATACAAGAAGCCTGAATTTTTGTGCAGCTTTGCTTTTGATTACTTGATTTGAGAGGCATAGTTTTTAGTGTAATTTCCTTATCTTAAATAATAGGGTGCCATCCTGAATCTCACATGCTGTATCTGCAAGGTTAGCACCTTTGCATACATGAAAAGGGCGTCTGCTATTAAAGCACATGAAGCAATTCACAGGAGAGGGAGTATTATTACAGGAGCTGAGATACATACTGCTGTAACTGAATCAAAGAGCCTTCTGACTAACAGTTGAAGGATTATGTGATTCCAGAATTTTGGGTGACAGTTCAGCTTTTGGAGAGGAGGGTGGTCTGGCAGGCACAGATCAGTTCTTTCAATTTCTTTTTTTTTTTTTTCTCCTGTGCTGTCTCTACAAATAACTTCAGATCCTGTGTCATCTCTTCATCTAACTCTTGTTCCTCATCTTTGGCCTCATCAAGCCAATTGTAATCTCCTTGAACCACTTAAAAATGTAGTCATAGTCAAACTTGTTTAATTTCTTAAAACTCAGGGTCTCATTGCACTTTCTCTTCCCAGAGCTCTACCTCTCTTTTTTTCTTTTTAATAACCTCATCCAAGTCTAGATGTATTAGTTTTTACTTTTTTAAATCATGGATTTGGTGGATAAAAGTTGCCTGTGAGGTAAATCCAAGTATAGTAAGCACAGAAGAAGAAAAGCTTTTCTCTGCCAGGGCGCTGCCAAGCACCTCTGAAGCTTGCTAGCTGGAAGCCATTACAGGGAAAGCCTGTCTTTGTCCTGGTAGCCCAGAGCATCCTGCCTTGCCGGAGTAGGAATGTACTGGCTCCTTAGTGCTATGAACTATGTGGATGGTAGAAAAGATAGTGCATGTGCTGTTCTTCCACCTGGAGGAATTGAGAGAAACTCATAGAAAACCATCCCTCAAAATCTTAGTTGCTAAAATACCTGCTAAATAAAGATTTTGTAAACCTCAGAAAAATGCTGATTTATACAGCATGTCTGGAATTTGGGTGGACTGCTGTGACGTGTTCAAAGACAATTTGCTACTTAATGTGGCCAAAGCAGCGTTCTCCAGATGCAAAACTGATCTTACTACCGTGTTCTTAGAAGTTTGTTCTGCTGTAGGTATCTGGCACAAAAGGTTGCAGCCCTAATGATTTTTGTCTGGCAGCGAAAAAAAATGGCTAACATCAAGGCTTTTCTGCTGGGAAGTTATTAGATAAAATTAGTCAGATAGTTTTGCCTGCCCCACCTATAATAAAATAGTAGTTAAACTGGCTGTGTTCTTGAGTAACTTCATGTTCCAACTTCTCTCTCCTCAGTGCTTATCAGGCTATAGTAAATCAGAATAATTCAGGTGTTAATTATTTTTCTTCTTCGTTATAGGAAGAGTTTACAATTTGTGCGTTAGACTCAGTAACTAGTTCAGTGCAAGCAGAGCTTGAAGTAAGTGTGTTTGCTCAATTATGAGCAACCAGCTTGAAGCTGGTGTTTTCAAACTCTACAAGGGTGTGAAGATAGAGGCTTAGCAACAGGTGTTTTACCAAGAAAGTTCTTGAATTCAAAACTGAGGAAGGACCTGTCTACCCATTTTGGAAGTATTTATTTTTCTTTTGATATTTGCAAGGACTGCTGCTTGGAGAATTTAATGGGAAAGTATTTTTGTTTGGCTTTTATTTTGATTTAACATTGCAAGAAAATAGATTGGAAAATGTTACTTCTCTGAATCACTGGCAGATGTTCTGTGGGCTTCTAGTGGTGGAGCTGCTGGTGTAAAGGTGTCAGAAATTCCATCTTTTGCTCTCCAAAAAGCTAAGATTTGATGTAATCAGCCCTGACAATTCAGTTGTTATCCTCCCTCTTGCTTGCTGTCTGGAGTGCACTTTCCAGGTATTCCTGCTGTAGTCCCAAAATGGCTGCTCTTCACTGCAGTTCTTGTTTGTGTAACACATGAACGTATATTCTTACCTTGGGCTCCGGTGGAAGGTACAAGGAAGATACTTCCTAAGCAAGAATACCTGATGCTCTCTAACAGGATACAAATTAAAAGGTATATAAAATGTATATGGAGTCATCCTGTCGCTGGGCTGTTGCTTTATGATCACATGTAAGTGATACAGCTGCATTGCCCTCTTTATACTATTATTATTTACAAAATAAAATTGTGGCTGGGTTTGGACATAATTTTTTTTTTTTCTTTCATTTTGTGGAACAGAGGAAACATATCAATTGGGGAAAGCTTTAAATGTGAAAGAGCAGAGTTTTTTTGCTGGGGTAGTCCTGCTTTGGAGACCAGAAGATAAGAGAGTCTTTCTGTAGTTGGGGAAGGTACTCATAAATGCAATGGTGTCTGTGTAAGGTGATGGGTGGTTGTTCTTCCACTCCCTTTTTACCCCCTCTACTAACTACAATCAGCACTTCATAGACGGCTTCCTTGGGCTGGTTGTGCTTTGTAGCAGCTGCTGTTTGTTTGAAATGGAAGAATGCCAACAAGCACCTAACTTTTGGTAATAAAGTCAAGAGTGTGCATAAACAGAATTTGTTTGGGTGTAAGAAACTGACTCGTGTTTTGGAAGCTTTTTGTATGGTTATTGTTTGGTGTGTTGCTCTTACTTGAAATACGTAATGTGATTGATGAAAATGAATAATAAAGAGTCCCACATGCTCTGTTTTTGTGAAGATTTGAATTACAATCTTCAGGATAAACTGCTCTGATCCATGTTGTGTCCCCATGATAGTGTCAGGCTGTAGGGGCCATTTGTTCGTTAAACCTGCCCTTCCAGTAATGCTGTGGCTACAGCTGAAATTTCACCAACTTGTGTTTTCATACTAGCCAGTGATCTGTTTTTTCCTCTGATCAGAAAGTGAGCTTTTGAGAATGATAATTCTTTTTTTTCATAATGGAATAAATTCCCCTCACATTAATTCATGTAAAATGTGTGGAAAATTCCTAACTTCAGCTGCAAGAATTCTGTAATAACATCCAAGAAACCCTGAATTGGGGGGGGGAAGGGAAGGTACACTCATGTGCTATATTTTTGAGCCTTTGCTTAAATGGTAGACAGGCAGAGCTGCATTCACTCATGGGCTTAGCTGACCTACATTTACCTAGCTGGGATCTTTCTCCAGGCACTGTGTAGATTTGTTAATATTCTAGTTTTAAGCTGTAGGCTAGTGATAAAGGACTATAAGCTGTACTAAGAGTTTGCTCATGATTCGTTGCATTTTCAACTGTTAAAAGCTTTAATATGCAACTACTCTGCATTAAAGTAGAGCTTCATTTCCATATATTTTTATTTATAAAAATGGACTTTATTTTTCCATAAAGAGGATAGATCAGCATCGGATTTTCTCAGAAATGGATTTGCCTAAAGTACTACTATTTAGGCTGTCATACAGCTGTAAATATATGGCCAGTGGTCTTCATAGCACCTGGTTTTGGGTTGTTGCTTACAAATTCAGAATCTAAAAAAAACCAACCCCAAAACCAAACCTGTTTTTCAGTTTCACAATTTTGTCTGTGTTTTTTATAAGCGTTTAACCAGTAAGTTTCTTGAGATTTGGAAGTTAGAAGACCTTGTTGTATCAAATGAAGTAATTGTGTAGTAAGACTTGATGGATTTCAGCTCAAAAGGAAGGAGAACCTGAGGGAAGGTTGTCTTTCCCCTACACTTTCCAGAAAAAAATAGACAAACCTTGACAAAATGAAAGAGAAGTAAAGGGTGAGGGAGAAATAACCTTACTTGCTGCTAATTAGATGACTAATGTAAGAGCTTTTTCTCTGCTAATAAAACCCAAGTGTAGTCATATGCATGTGCCCTTTTTCCTTGCCAGAAAACAGACTTCTGTCTGAATGGTTCATTTTCTTCCTCTACCACAGCCTATCCCGGTAGCTTTAAGAATAAGTACACTTTGTAGAAGTAGCTTGGTGAGCAAGATTGTATAGTTTATGGTATACATAAACTATTTCATAATTTCAATTTATATGTGAACTAGTTTTGACTTGTTAGGCCTTCTGCTTAGATACAGTTGAGTTATTCCTTGCCACTATTAGTAAAAGCTGTATTTTTAACTTGTTTGTGGAGAAGCAGTTGAAATGGGAGTATTTGCAGCTTAAACTAATTTGACTGGAAGAGCTGAAGCTCTTGGGTTAATAGGTGAAAGCCATGTTAATTCTTCTTGAAAGCAGAAGTTGACACTTCATTTTCCTAGCTTTCTTCTAGCACAGGTGATGCCAAGATGATGATGCATCAGCAGTGCTATTTCTACCCATTTTTCTAGGACAAGCAGCTGTGTAACATGTACTCCTCCTCCTTGTATTCCTCCAGGAGAGTGTTCGTGTTGCTACACTGGAATACCGGTGGAGATTTCATTACAGGCAATGGGGTAATATTAGCATTCATTTTTTAAGTGGTTAAGGAGAGCACAGCAAAAACAGTTGATGTGGAGAGAGCTTGCAGGTCAGGCATTTTAATCTTTTGTGGTCTTCGGAGAACTTTTCCCCCCCTGTCTTGGAATTAGTTCTGTGGCTGCTGCTTTTGTCTGCATAGTTAAGATGCCACTTGGTCAGTTATGGTAATCAGAGTTATTGTACAAATATAAAAGTAATCTTACTTTCATTCCTGTGCGGTAGAGAACAAATTTTCTTGTATAGATTTGGTTAATTGGTTTTATGTAATTTGTGTTAGTTACCTAGATGTAGTTAGTATCTTGAAGATGTAAAGGTGGTATAATTGATGAAATGTTTTGTTCAAAGTGGTGTAGAATCTGCTGGACTGCAGATGTTAATAGTATTGTAATCATATTATAGAGATTAGCTTAGAAACTGATTCTAGTTTTATTGCAACTGGTAACACCAGTGACTAACAATCAGGAGGGTTTGGGTTGTTGCTCAGAGAGGTATTATAACAGGTGGGTTTTTTTAAAGAGAACTAATGTTGGGAGGCAGGTACTTGATGCAGGAAAATTTGATCTCTTGCAGCATGTCAGACTGAAAGCTGAAATTGGCGAGACCAGCTCGCCTAGTGAGCTTTGGAAACGCAAGCTGAAAGTCCTTTCCACTATACCACCTTCAACAGTGTCATTCAATATTCTTGACTTGTATTATATGACATTTGCAATACATTTTTTTTATACTTTTAAAAAAATTTCTCATCTGCAGAGTATTTGTATAATATTCTAGTCTCACAATTTTAAGTTCTTCAAGAAAGTGACAAAGATACAGGTCTTCTGATGTCCTCTCTTCAGGAGTTCAGAACTACAGTTGTATCTGGTTCTTTCAAGCATTTTCAGGAATTTAGTTGTAACTTCTTTTTTGGTACTCTCCAAAGCTGTATGAGAATATTTTGAATTCAGTCCTCAGACCTTAATTGCAAAATCTTGATGGGTAGAAATAAGGCAAATAAATCTGAAGTACTGGTAACATAAGAAAGTTTAATTAAAAACTGGAGTACCCATACCACCAGCAACTTCATGTGAAAAGAGATGCTGTTTTAGAACTGCACAAAGTATCTTTAATTTTGCATTGATTTTTTTTTAATCTATGCTAGTTATTGTGTTGGTATCTGAAGGGAGAGATTTTGTGTCTGTCATGTATCCTCTGCCTAATGCTGTCTCATTTTTAAGGTTTATTCCAGCATTTTTTTCTTTTATTTTCATCTTTGGTCTCATAGATGTGAGCATCTGCAAGAAGACATTCACATTTGAAAAATCCCAGAAGTTCAGAGTATCTTGACACTAGCATTTAAAAAAAGAGTGGAAACCAACCCTTGTGAATAATTTTCTTTTTAAAGCGATTGGTTGATAAACCTCAGTATGGAAGGTACTAGATGGAAAAAAACATTAATTTCTGATCATGCAGTGTAAGAAAGGCATTTTGTTATGTTGGTATATGTTTACTCACATTAGTTAAAATCATGTTAATTTTAATGTTTAATAACATACTGTACATCTCCAGTAAATGGTCAAATTGGGTTACAGTCATGAATTGCAAAATGGAATAGATCCATCAGTATGTTTTGCGTTTGCTATTTTGTTTTTCCATTCCAAAGGAGAGGTTTGGAAACACTGACGAGAAAGTGGAAAGGTAGTAGAGATAGGGTTCCCCCCCCCCCCAAGAATTTCACAAAGCCTTGTCCTCTCCACACCCTCATGCCCCTGCCTCCCCCCCAGAGGAGACTGTTATTTTTCATCTGTTTTTCTTATACAGCTGCAAGTGGAAGATCATTGAAATTTATATGGTACTGTTTTGACATTGCTCTTAATCTGTAGCAGAAATCAAGCTCACCAGAGTGAGCTATCTGAAGGGATCCTTGAATACACTTAATGCAAGGCTAATGATAGCTCTGCAGAGTTGAATAATCTGGAGAGTAGTGTGAGAAATGCAGTGTGAAATATGTGCTCCCAAAAAAGTGAGAGAGGATTCCTTCCCAGGAGCCAGAACAGAAAGCTTCTATGTAGGTTGCAGAGATGGTTTGAGAAGGAGAGGGAGATCAGATTTGACTCTGAATTAAGCCTCTTAAGGATTATGTATCTTTAAAAGTAAGTCTAGGGGTAACGTTACAATCAGAATGTTTCAAAACTTCTCCCCAGTATTTTCTTAGAGTTTTTCTTCCAAATCCAGTGTTGGTGTAAGACTGCACTCTCTCTTCTAAGCATTGTTCATGCTCTACCTTGTGAGTTACTACTTACACCATTGACTACTATTTAGCATGTTTTTCAAGCAGATGCTTTTTTTTGTCTGAGCATATAAATCAAAATTAGCTTTTGAAATATGTAATTGAGTGCCAAACAGTATTTTTTGCGTGGAGAAAGCTGGATCCCCCCCCCCCCCCCCTTAAAATGAAATTTTTGTAGAGCTCTAATTAAGCTTCAACTTTTCACTGGTAGTGTTTTTAAATATTTGGGGTTTGCATGTTGCCATACATGCTTTAGTTTATGTACTATCGATGGTAATAGGCATGGATTTTGCTAACTGGGACAATTCAGCTGTCTGTTCATATGCATTGTCGCAGCGATTGTGCTCATCCTTTGCTCAGGTAACTGTAAAGTTGTAGTAACTGTAAAGTAAGAGGCTGTTGATGTACTGACACATCGGTAATGGTCAGCATGACAAGCAGCTTACCTCTGAGCAGATCACAATCCCTTGCCTGCATTAGAGCTGATGGTAAGCAGGCTGTATCTGAAACCCACTTTTTGCTTGGAACTTGTGTGGTGAAGTCCCAGTCTATTATCTGTGATTGAGACCTCGGAGTACTGTGACGTACAGGTAAGTTTAGAGGTTGATACAGTGTATGGCAAATTCGAGTTTGGCATTTAAAGGAATCAATTTGATGTAGTCCTAATGGATATGTTTGTTTCTTACGCAAATGCACACCTGAAAATACTAAAACTGGAATTGAAATAGTGTGAAAGCTTTAACACATGCTAGCGTATCTCTGCTCTGTGTTTTAAATGTTGTTTACAGAATGTGGGGTAAATTAATGCTGATTGTGAGAAGCTTGTATAGGAATTGTGTAAATAATTAAACTTTTGTTTGATTGTTCCAAACTGACAAATAAAATCTAATTATTGGACAAAAGCTAACTTTGAGGCTTTTGAAATTATGTGGAATAATTTAGAGTGTACAAGCTAGGACCCCAAAAGCTCATACTGATAATGAGATTATTTCTTGTAAGGGTGTATTGGTTTTACAAAATCCTAGTGCTCTCTTGCTTAAATATGCTTACTACTTAAGCATTTCAGTTGCAGAAAAACCTTTTACATTTGAATTAATGGTTCAGAGTAAGTACTACAGTCATGTTTTTCTGAAGCTGTTTCACAGCTAAACCAAGTATTTTCTTACACAGAGATCATTTGTATAGTGCTAGGCACACTGATTCATTGAGATGTAGGATGGACAGACAGCAGGCAGGGAGCTAGCGTGGTATTTCAGGTTGCTTAAAATGTAATGGCTTTCCCCTCTGCGGCCTTTTTTTGTGTAGATTGTTATACTTCCCAAGTGATGTGAAATCTCAGTTCTCTTCCACTTCAACATGTAGTTGTGCCTTAAAAAGGGTAGAAAATTCTGTCGTGCTAGCAGAGGGTGCTGTGTGTGCAGCTTGCAGAAATCTTATTTCTTGAGAGCCAGAGGACAGGAAGGTCGGTTAAGTTGGGTAGGTTTAATGTCATCATCAGTCATATGGCCTAGTAAGTTTATTTTGAAACACTATTTTTCTCAGTTATGCAGGCATCTTTTAACTGGTTTACTTTGTGTTTGCAGGTGTAAAGCATCGTTAAATAAAGCCATAAAATCAAATAAAATTCTGGTTTCTTCAGGCCCAAATGGGATGGGTTTTTTTTGTGTTAGAGTCAGACTAGGATTAGTTTTTGGGTTAGATGTTGATAATATGTTTTAAATTAAGAAGAAACAGTTGCATAGACACAGCATTTCCCTATGTGAATACATCATTATATAGTAAAACCATTCCATTAAGATAGTATTAATGATAATTTTGTTTCACTTTTGTTTGGTGTTCCCTAATTAAAAAAGAAGCACTTATTTTGCTCAGAAGTACCAGGCCTGTAACACCTCAGTTAAAAATGCTGGTAAATGAAAAGATTGTGTTATTATATGGAAGAATTAGGGTTGGATTTAGATAACTTTTAGTAGTCTGGAGTTGAGATTTGTTTTGCTTTGAGGCATGACTGCATCAAAAATATCTCTTAAAAACATAATTTAGTTATGATTCAGCAAGTGTTTTTTTTAGGCATGTTTTTGGAATATGATAAATTCTAGCTGGTATGTTACTGAATAAAAATGACTTGGTTATATTGAGAGCATAAGCCAAGTTTTAAGTCCTGTGCCAAGAACTGCGAAACCATTCACAAGTACAATTTAGGGATACTGTTCTGTTTAGGTGTTGTACTGTCTCAGTTGGTAGTTAGCAGCTGATTAGTGAAGGGTTTTTTTTTTTAAAGCATTAATTGTTTCACTGGGCTTCAAACATTGTATCACAGATGTTCCAGTTTATTTTGACTGTTGGAATTGTTTGTCGACTAAACCAGATTATATTAATATTTGTTTAAAAACACTGAAGGGCATTAAAATGGTTAAGCTCTTTCCACACATAAAAGTGATACACATATAAATAACTTTTTGTGTAAGAAAATACATTTTGTAACTGCTGTGGAATTTAACTTAAACTTTGAAATTTATGAATGTAGATGGCTGTGAGTCATGCAAACAGCAAGTACATGAGTTATTGGAATAAACCACCTGAAGTCTGAGAAAAATACTGTGATTGATTTACTGTATCTACAGTTTGTGGCAACAGTCTGCACTTCACTAGAGGTGATTTTTCAAATTTTAAGAACTTTTTTCTATGTTTCAACTCCCAGTCTAGTTAGTTGTATCTTGATATAGCCAAGCTAAGGATTTACCATGAGCAAGACTTGACGCTGCTGAAAAAGCTTTTCTAATGGAAGGGTGGAGGATAGCAAAGAATGACTGTCAGAGTACAGTGAAGGTGAATGAGAGTGGTATTGTAAGGTACTGGACCAAACTGACCTTTTTTCCATAGCCATAATATTTGTGACTGGTGATTCTTAATGTGAATATCCTTCCACATGCCAAGAGTTTATGGAAGCTTCCAGGTGCTATGAAATGCCAACATCAGGCCTTTTTATTGGGAATGTTTCATTTTCTGTAAACTAAATATAAAGTCTCATTTTAGTGTGTTTTTTTTTTTGTGGTCTTGTAAGGTACTTTTTTTTTTTCTCTCCGTAGAAATATAGATGCAAAATACCTAAAGAGGTGCAGGGAGATGATGTTGGGAGAAGACATTTCAACTTAGGCTTGTTGTGCAGAGTTTCAGGCACAGGGGTAACAAAATTCGTAAGAGCAGTTGTACCAAAATTGATGATATTTAGATCTTGTGTATTTTTGTACACCTAGGCAGTTTCATTTCTGTGCTTGTGCACTCAGGTGGTGGTACCATTAGTCTTGCATAATTCATTAGTTTAGTAGAACTCTGGAAAAGTAATTCCTGTGTTTTCTGTTGTGAAGGGTAGGTATTTGTGTTGTTTTAGAAGGTAAACTAGCTTGTGTCTAGGGCTTATATGAACTGATGCAACTTCTGACTGTACGTGTTGGTTTAAAACTAGTCACGGGATGAGCTGCAGTTTGTGCTGTGATTACCTCTAGTGGGAATTTGAAGGAAAATGCATTGTATACAGTTTTAGAGCCTAAAATACTTTGCTAAGGCCTCAGGAAAGAATTAATATGAGAGTTGGGATGCAAACAGGTGAGTTTCTGCCTCCCAACATACAGGTCTTCTTGAATGCTAGTACCTTAATAGATTTTTATCATAAATTTATTAATTGTATTGAATATAAATAATTCTTTAACAAAGATACTTCTCTTTTATTTTTAGTATATTTTTGGGGAGTTCAGCCCTGATGAGTTTAATCAGTTCTTTGTGACTCCACGATGCTCTGTTGAGGTAAGATCTACTTTAAACCTCTTTTAGAAATAACATTTTAAAGCTACATCTCTTTGCCTGTATTTGAAATATAACAATACAATTTTTTTATCATTCTCTTAGCTTGCTAATTTGCAAACTGAAGATATTGAACAGGAGTCATCTTTCCATGTATGTGGATGTTAAGTCAATTTTTAGAAATAAGAAATTAATTATTCCACCTTCTGCTTGTCATCTTTCAGAGGTGGTATAGCTGACATTGTAGTGATAGAATATTGAAAGTGAGTTATCCAGCCCTATTACCTCAGCTTTGATTTATTTATTTTTTATTTTTTTTAGCGGTGGATCTAGAGAAAACTTTTTCAGCAGTGCTCTTGGTTGTAAGTAAGGTGGGCTTCTAAGTCTTGTGAGCCTTTTGAAACACAGGGATTCTTAATATTTTTTGACAGGTGGAGCACTGCTAACCGTGAAAGCTATGGTTACAAGGAAGGCTGTGCATGAGGTCTGAGAAGTGGATCAGTAATGAACTAATTACAGTGACAGTGAGGGCCATGGAGTGGAAACAGTTGTCTTTGTGTGTTTGAGTTCATAACATGCTACAGATAGTAGACTCTTATTCTCTGTAGTCCTTGGTAGAGAATGAAGAAACCATTTCCCTTTGTATGGAAGAGTATTATGCTATTGTCCTAATCTCCAGACTTGAAAAATAATTTTCCTTTATGTCAATTTCCATGTTTTTCCTCCAGACATTTCCATTCAAACATTTCAGTCATGCTTCCGTCCTCCCCTGTCAACATAAAGGAAATGAACACTTCAACTGTAGATGGGGAAATCCTTTTGTCACATTTTACAAATCTGATGGCCATTGTTAATGCGACTCAGTTTTCTGTAACTTAATTTCCAAGCATGGTTAGTATAGTATACCAGTAAACAATAAAAGTGCATGAAGGGAATGGGGTGAGGTGGGGGAAGTTTAGAAAGAAAAAGATAGCTTCTACTTGCCTTTAGGGATAGCTTTGTATCTTTTCTGGTAGGTGGGAAGCAATGCAGAGTATATCTTCAGGTAATATGTGTTTCTTCTGATTATATTGCTGTTTTCCCACCATTAAATACAGTAGCAGCAGTGTGACGTTTGCATCCTATGTAGTGTCACCTTAAGGGTCCTACATGAGCTATTCTAATGCTGCTTACATTGTGGAAGATGAAAATGTCATATCTTGACTTCTATAAAGCTGTTCTCAAAGTATGTTGAGGAAACATGAACCTACAGCATTAGAACCAGTCTTACTTAATTTTATAACTGTATCAAGTGTACCACTTACTGGTTAGCTATCAAAATAAAAAACTGTGTTGAACGATGTTCCTTAAGTTTGTCCTTGATCTGGTTCAGTTTAATGTTTTAATTATCTGGATGATGAAATAAAAATTATGCTTATTAGTTTTACACTGTGCAGATATTTTGGAGAAAAGTGGTCTGAAAAAAATAGGATGAAATTCAAGAAGGACAAGACTGAGATTATAATACTGCAGTGGTGTTTGACATACATTCTGTTAGGGGCAGTGCCAGTTCTGGGAGTCCCAGCATCTGTTGATGCTGGTGTCCTCCTGAAGTCCCTTACCGATAGACTGAAGGGTGGACTGAGGCAAGGGACTAGTTAAAGCTAAAAGTTGTCTAGAATGTCTCTTTATACATGGCAGTCTTTATACATGTTCTATTAGATACCTGTTGACTGAGATGATTCAGATGACCCAGTTGTACAAAACAGGTCAACTCAGAAATCTCTGCTTCACAAAAGTGCTGTTGATTAACCAGATATGTAGGGGACCAATAGGTGGACTACTTTTTTTTACTTTGTATTTTCTTAAGCCCTTTGAATTGGAGAAGAACAAGAATTACATGTTTTATCATAAACTGATAGACTTTTAGGGTAACTTTTTCTTAGCTCTAACTATAAAATTATATTGAATCTGTGTTCAGTATTAATATGGATAATAGGTTCTTAACAGCTTGGAGCCTCTTTCTGACCCATTGATTCTTATTTGCATTAAGATGTATTACGGTTTATAAATGGATTTTACAGTATGTGTTCTTTTTATGCACTTTTTTATAATGTAACTTCAGAAATATTTTTCTTGCCACTTCTGATGCACTGTTGTCTATAGTGCTTTAAGAAGGCAGTATGTAAGTATCTGTAGCTTCAGAGAATTGAAGACTTCAACAGAGAAATCTTTGATATTTGTTATGCCATTATAATTAATATTTAGAATAGCATTATAAAACTTCACTACACTCTCAATGTTTTATCTCCCTCTGCAGAAACAGTTCAGCTGTTCTCCAGACAGCTGCTGGATTGTAATGTAGCAATGGCTACCAGTTCATATGCAGGCACAGGAGAAGGCTTTCAACTTCTGGAGGAGTTTGGGGGCAGGCGAGGCAGGGATTAGAAATTGCCCACCTGTATTTACACAGTAGCAGGGGTTCTGTCAACCACTGAGTCCATAAAATGATGCCAGTGTTCTATGCCAGTGTTTTATACCAGTGTTGTGGTTTAACCCCAGCGAGCAGCTAAGCACCATGCAGCCGCTCACTCACTTCCCCCCCACCCCAGTGGGATGGGGGAGAGAATTGGAAGGAAAAAGGTAAAAGTCCTGGGTTGAGATAAGAACAGTTTAATAGAACAGAAAGGAAGAAATTAATAGTGATAATAATAAAATGACAGTAACAACAAAAGGATTGGAGTATACAAAACAAGTGATGCACAATGCAATTGCTCACCACTTGCCAACTGATGCCCAGTTAGTTCCCGAGCAGTGATCCCCCCCATGCCAACTCCTTCCGGTTTATATACTGGGCATGATGTCACATGGTCTGGAATATCGCTTTGGCCAGTTTGGGTCAGCTGCCCTGGCTGTGTCCCCTCCCAACTCCTTGTGCCCCTCCAGCCTTCTTGCTGGCTGGGCATGAGTAGCTGAAAAATCCTTGACTTGGTATAAAAGCTCCTTAGCAACAACTGAAAACATCAGTGTGTTGTCAACATTCTTCTTGTACTGAATCCAAGACATAACACTATACCAGCTACTAGAAAGATGATTAACTCTATCCCAGCCAAAACCAGGACAACCAGACATATTTGCAATCCAGATAGAAACTATATGCTATGGTTACATTATGCTTAGGCTGATGATCAAAAATTTTTGTTTTTAAAAAATATGATTAAGAGTACACCTTAGCTGAAACATTTCAAGGGCAACACTATAGCTGAAGCAGGTTGAGAATCAAAAGGTTTAGGTGTGACTATTGTCTGTGCAAAACTTTGTTTCATCCTTTCACAGGTAATTTGGTCTATCTTCAGTTTTTGCCTAAAAAGAGGATGTGTTCCTCATTGTAAAATTGTGGTGAGTACTGTTGATGAAGGAGGATCCTGATGCTGTGAGGTGAATTGCTTGAGAATTTGATGAGCCTATGGTGTGTAACCAAGATAATCTTTATCTTTCAGTAATTGTGGTAATCTGCAAGGACACTTGAAGCTACAGTGTGGGATTTGATAAATATAGAAGCATGTGTTCAAGACATACTCTCAGAAAATCAAACCTTAATAATGGTGTTACTTCTAAAGGATTCAGATGTTTCAAATGAAACTGATATCAAATGTTAATAGAGTTGCTTTGTCTTTAAAAAAGTTTCATTTCTTTTTTGTACAGCTCCCCCCATACAATGAAACAGTTTCATGTGGTATTAAGTCCACAGGTAAGTTTAATGATGGTAAGAAATCAACATCTGTTTTTTTTAACTTAAAGGTTGTGCTGCTTACCTTAGATTTACTACAGCCTCTCTTTAAATTTAATCTTTAGAACACATTCAGCAGGTATATGCATATATTCAGCAGGTTAGTTTTTTAAACAACTTTATTGAATAAGATCCATGAAAGTATTTGAAAATGCTGCATTGAACATCAGCTAATTAGAGTGGACATGCTTACTCCTCGATTGTGCTACCACACACTTTTAACGTCTTGCTGAAATATTGCGGGATGTAGCTGTAAATATGTGGGGGGCTGAAGTTCGCTAGAGCACTTGTACTGAAGAAATAAGTAACCAGTGTGGCATTCAGCTGGCCCTCCTGTAAGAGCCATAGCATGAGTATTTTCTGGCAGTTGCAACCTGAAGACAGCTCTACAAGCAGTGCTCTGTTTGGTGTTCCTTTTGACTCTTGTTTCTGTCTGGCTTAGCTATTTCTCTGGAAAATCCTTTTTCTTTTGGTGGTGACTCTTGATGTAAAATGCATTACAGAGTTCCCATTGTAAAGCTGTAGCAGTCACACATGTACTCTGTCTCAACCCATAGTTTAAGCTGAACTTTCACAGTATTTTAAGTGGAAGGTAAATTAGTGGGGTTATTTTTGCCTGAACCAGAGGAGAGCAAGGAAGCTGAGACTTACCCAGATCTCCTTCAAAATAATGCAAGTGTCTGACTGGACATTTCTCAGAAGTACTTAAGAGGACCAAAATGCACATATTGATGTTTAAGAACACCTAATCATTATGCTTAGCTACTTTGGCCTTGATTTAAAGGTAAATAAGATAGCCAGTCATAAAGAAGGACAACAGGTCCCATTTGAAAGCAGATATGCAACATTTCTGAAAATTTGGAACCTTTATTTAGTACAAGACCAGTTTTAGGACCCTGAGTAGTTTAAGCAGAAGTTTGAAAAGTTCA
Organism: Haliaeetus leucocephalus; assembly: GCF_000737465.1. Taxonomy (NCBI): domain Eukaryota; kingdom Metazoa; phylum Chordata; class Aves; order Accipitriformes; family Accipitridae; genus Haliaeetus; species Haliaeetus leucocephalus. The sequence goes on along the minus strand of NW_010973104.1, from coordinate 3,907,999 downwards.
TTAAAAGGACCATATGTTATAAATTGTCAACTGTTGTTGATGACAGGGGTGTCCAGTCATATATTGCTTTGTCTGACTATGGATTTAAGTTCTGTTCTTTAAGACTGAGATTTTAATGTTCACAAGCCATACAGAAAGCTGGTTTGTACAAATGTTTTTCAGATCATTCCTAGACCCTGAGAGAACCCCTCCCAGCCCTGAGATTAGGTAATGACAGCAAATTAGGTTTTGCCTGAAAAATGTCTTTAACAAGCTTGCACTGTACTGTGCATGCATATTGTCACTGTGGTGGCTGCATAAGAAGCTGTGGAAACTAAAATGGAATGCTGTGCTTATGCAGAATATCTATAATTATAATAAGATGACATACACTGACCATGTTGTCACTCCCCATAGTCTTAATTTTTTTTCTATACTTATCTGCAGTATTTAACTTTTATGGAATTAGAAGTTCTGTTAATACTCACTAGGAATAATCAAATCATGGCTGAAGCTCTAATATGCAGAACTCTGTTCAGACTGATTAGTACTGTGTATTCAAAGCTTTTGCTATTGTACATAGGCTTTGTCCTTGGAGTATCTGTTGATACTTGTTCAATATGCGTGTCATGTTGTTCATGACAGATATACCTGTTTCAGTCCATTCAGAAATAGCATTGTGAACTAGATTGAAACAAAGATGCCCAGAAGCAAAGTGGAAAGTCAAAACAAATAGAAAAAAATCCCTCTCACTTTTTTGAAACAAACTTGACACAATCTTACGGCAAATGAGCTTCTGCCAATCATTCCATAGACTAACTATACATTAGCTACTGATGTTTAGTATTCTAATCCTGCTGTGAGGTGTAAAGTTTAATTCCTCAGCTGTAATTTCCTAATTTGTGTGTTAAATGCTAGAATATCAGTTATGCTCTTGGCAGGATTTTAGGTTATGATGTTCGTGTAGCACCTCCAGCTAAATTACCATTGTGTCATAATTGTAAGGGATGTGTTTTGTTTTCTGCTCCCCAGTTGCCCTGAGTTGGCTCTTGTGATTGTCTAGTGTACAGTAAGCTGATAAGTTCACCAAAAAAGGGGGGAAAAAAATGCTCTCTCCCATTATTATTATTTTTTTTTTTTTTTTTTTTTTTTCTAGGTTAGCTTTTGGTAACACAGCTGCTGGAAGCTTGTTGTAGAGTAGAGGAGCAGGACAGGAGTGCGGAAGTGAGAACTCTCACTTTTGGCTGTCGTAGACTTAACTTGCCCACGAAGGGAAACCATGTTCTTTGTTTTGAAGCAATTACTATTTTTTTAACAGGGATTTTGGAAAAGAAGCAGAAGTCCCAGATTATTTTGAACTGGTGGGGATTTGAAATGTGCCAAATAATTCATTCTTCTCATGGTTGGAGGAATATTAGGTGTTATCAGTTGTTGCTTGTGCTTGTTCCTGTTGTAACAAAGGGTAAAGAACTAGCTCTTGGTTCATGCTTGAACTAACAAGTTGCTCTGTAAGCAGATGAACTAATGAGGAATAGTTTTGTTGTGGATTTGTGTCCCGTACCCCTTAAAACCCCATGCTCTGCATTCGCAAGCAAATGAAGCTGTGGCTGGTTTCGAGCTGTGTGTGTCCTGACAGGTCATCCAGCATATAGCACTGATAGCCAGTTAGTGTTGCTGCTGAACAATTAGGCGATGTCCGAGATCTCCCAGCCCTTCCCTCTTAAGTGGATATTGATATCAGGCAGCAGCTTTCCAACTCCCTGCCTCTAGGGTGCTGATTTTTTAAAAAGAAACTTAAGCCCTCTTTTCTGGTTGGTGATAGCAGGTCAGTGATTGCAGAAGTAGTTGATGAATGGTGGATTGACAGGCATGATGTTATAAAATGCTTTCACATGGGTGTAGGGGAAGGGTGAAGAAAATTTGAAATTTAGGCTCTTGTTAACATGACTTAGAGAAATCAGATGTGTATGGAGAGGTTTTCGTTCTTTTTAAAAAAAAAAGTTTCCTTTAGTCTGACTGGCAGCAAGATTGAAATGTGTTTACTTCTCATTTAGGCTAATAGATAAAAGTAGAAAAGCAATTAAAATCTGTATTATATATCTTTGTTCATTAATTCATAATATGTTGGTATTGCATGTGTAAGTCAGACCTCAAGACACATTGAATGTTTGTTACCCTTCATTTGATATTAAAAAAATATGTACGTTGTAGATTCTTCTTCTTTCACTTTTTTTTTAAAGCTAAAACTTTCATCAGCAGACTTCTCTAGAAAGTATTTGGAGAGTTTCAGAACAGTTATATTGACAGTTATGTATCAAAACATTCTCCACTAGACTCTGTTCTCCCATAGGATTATTTCTTTAGTTGTGCAAATAACTTTTTTTTTCCTTAGGAACTGTTGCTTGCTTTATGTTGTTGGGTTTGGTTTTTTTTTTTAAAAAACCCACTTCATTCTTAGTGTCTGTGGTACAGCTGAAAGTAGGCATTTGTTGATGTGTCAAACATAATGTATGTTGCACAAAATCTTTGAAGTTTCGTCGTGTATCCACGTACATTCCTTTCAAAATACCTATCTAGTGTTATTTGGCTCTCTAGTAACAGTCTTAAAAATTTGAAATGTGTTTCTTAGCCCCCCCATCTTTGAGGAAACAAAATATTAAAATGAATGCCTTTGAAACAGTAACATATATATCATAGAAAGACCTACAAAACTTTAACTACTAAAATGTGAGCTTAACCTTTAACGTTTCTGAGACTCAGTTACATTAATTTTAGGTCTTTATTTGATAGTTATGGAAATAGTTGTAACTGAAGTATTCCAGTGTGACTAGTTAGCACGCGTGCGTTATAAAACTAATTAAGTTCCATGAAATTGCAGTACTTTGACTATTTTGTAATACTGCAGTCTGCCAAGAGAATATTTCTTGGCGTTTTTTAAAGAGCATGTAGAGAATTCCTAGGTAAATAAATAAATCCCAACAAAACCCAAAACAAACCAACCCCCCCAAACCAATCCTGTTCATAAATTTTTCAGTACTGCTTGTATGTACAAGCTGAATGCTGACTTACGTTGAGGTGTATCTGTTATATTTCTTGTCATAGAATCATACAGTCATATATATCGTATTCTCATATAGTAATAAATTCAACTGTGATAAAACTAAATAAGTTATCGATGAGCCTAAAGTTTCAAAAGCTGTAATTGCAGTGTTTCCATACAATTAATGAAAATATTTTTCAGTTATTAAGGATGATAAGTCTTTACACACCAGGAAAACCAAAGCATGCCCCCCCAAAACCAAACTCCACACGTGGATATTTTTAAAAATTAAACAGGTAAAGGCTTGGATTTTGTAACTGTCAGTGGAAAAGACTGGCTTTAGAAGCAGTGTGGAGTTAAATATTGCACTATATTTTATATGCAATTATCCAGTAATTAAATTAATGCAGAATATTGCTAACGTCATTGAGCTTTAATGGGGTTTTTTAATAGGTGAATTTAATAGGTGTTATTTGCAGGAAGTGTGCAGTGATTTGGAAAATTACATACTCTGTTTAAGAAAACCTGAATCGTACTCTGTTGTCTTTAAGAAAATGACGTTTTGAAATAGCCTTCAGGATTGAGATAGAGAATAAGAATTATTTTTGTTTGAGGGAATGTAGTTTGTTTTCTGAGTTGCAGGAAAATACAGGGATTTTTTTTCTTGATTTTGTACCTTTTTGATTAGATGTCATTCACTAACTTAGGTTTGCTTTTGCTTTTTCAGGGGAAGAGTATCAGAGGATTGAATTTGGTGTTAATGAAGTTATTGAGACACAGTCATCTGTACTAAATAACACCGACTACAGTATTTCAAGTACTCTGAATCCTCAGGCTCCAGAATTCATTCTCAGTTGTGCACCTGCTCAGAAAACCCCTGATGATACTCTCGGTGAAACAAACTACAATTCCATTGACTGCCAGTTCACTGATCCAACCCTTGCTTTGGACAGCGGTTCTAACGCTGAAAATGATGGCTTGTCTGGAGGCCTTGGGCAAAGGGAGCGTAAAAAGAAGAAAAAAAGACCCCCTGGATACTACAGTTACTTGGAAGATGTCAGCGATGGCATTGCTCCCACAGAAGCTCTTGTAAATGGCCATGCAAATTCATCGGGACTAAACAGTATAAGCACGGAGGATACGGAACTGACGGGAGATATACCCTCCCTGGCCACACCAAGGACTTGCAACAGCCCGGACAACTCTGTGGACTTCGTTAATGAAGCCGTCTCTGATGATTCTGTTTCTAGCACACTAGACAATACCAGGACTGCAGGGCAGCCTGAGGTATGCCGTGTTACTAATTCTGAACAGTTTTGCATCCCCTCAGAGACTGGCAGAGATAGCCCTTTAAGGACAGCTGTTGTACAGTCTTATGCTGGTACTGATACTACTGAAAATCTTGGCGTTACTAATGGACAAACACTTGAATCCTCTGGTGAGGACACAGCTGCCAATGGGGTAGAATTGCACACTGTGGAAAGCACTGACTCAGACCAAGCTAAGCCTGAGGAAGCTTCATCTACTACTGAGGCAACAGTCCCGGTTGCAGGATCAGTCCCTGTTAATCAGCCTGCAAAATCGTGGGCTAGTCTTTTTCACAATTCCAAGCCCTCTGCTTCCACATCTGTGGTCTATGTTGAGACTAAGTATACCCCTCCTGCCACATCTACTCTGGTCCCTGAAAAACAGGTTGAAGTCAAAGAGGGACCTGTTCCAGTTTCAGAGGATCCTGTAGCCATAAAGATTGCAGGTATAGTTAATACACACGAGTGGATGTTACACTGGAAGGGTATTAACTCTGCTTGTAAACAGGAGCGTGCTGTATTGATAGAGAAGATTCCTCTGTTAATGTTCTTAATGAGATGACTGTTCAAACACTGCTATGGAAGATGTAATTTAAATAAGCTAGTTTTGTATCCCCCGAGTAGACATTCCAACAGGATGTTACCGTGTCATTATCCCAGATGTGGTAAAACTATTGCTACTTGTCAAACAATATTTTTAAGTGATCTGTGATTTTTAAATAGGCTGGTTGCATTCAGCTGTGTGCTATTGTAATAAGGAGAATTATGTTAGAAAAGTTTGTTCTGAAAATGGTGTGTTATGTTATCCAGTATTTACAATCTTGTAATGCCTTCTGATACAAGAAGGGAAGAGCATTGATATATTTATGCCAAAGTAGCTGAAATTTCTGGACGCTTACAGTACCTTAAGTGTAATGTCTAAATAGGTCTTGCTTCAGAAATTCTAATTCAGGAAATAGATTTTATATTTACTGATTTGCTGTTTGAGAGGTTTGTCTTTCAAATTTTGAAGAATTATCCTTCACCATTATAAACAATATTATTTTATTCAGAAACAATGCTAGCTATTGCCTAATCAAGAATAACCACAAGGAACTGTCCAGAGGGTACATCAGGAAAGGCAGTGCATAACGTAAGGGCTTTGACAGTTGGTCCTGTCATATTTGTGGTTCTAATGAGAAATGCTAGAATGTGCATGAGATCGTTTTTGCAGATTCAGTTAGAAAACATGAAGAAGAATATCCAGTTGGTTGCATTTTGTGTCACTGACTGGTGAGTGTTGGAACAAAAAGAATTTTTTTTAAATCTGTGAAATAGTCTGTATGTGAAAAGGCTTGTACCAAATCCTGCTACTTATGCTACAAGCTAATTTACAAGTACAATAGTGTTTTGTGTGTGACAGCTTCAAGTCAAAATTTTTTACTGTAACCAGAAGCTGACCTGGAGAATACCCAGAAGTATATGCCTGCCTCTCATCCCCTCCTTACTCAGTAATGGTTTCACTACTTAAAATTATTGAGAGGAAAGCTGTCAGAATAATTTATATTTCTGCGTATTTTTACTTAGGTGTTACAAATGCAGTTGACTGTATTAAAAAAAAAATGTATAAGCAGGTGATTATGGTTTGTATGAACCCATACATGTGGAGTTTGTTGTACTCTTAGAATCTTAAGCTATCATTTGGTAGTGAATTTTAACTTAAAACTATTTTGTGACAATCATAAAGCTAGAACTGCTTGCCATAGCTGAAGAGGTTTTTTTTTTCCTCTTGTCCAAGTTGCTTCAGCTTTAAGTTAACTTTCTAGACTTTTACTGTTTCCATACTATTTTTTGCCACCAGGTGGGAGCAGAGCTTTTTATTTTGTCTTTAATGTATTGAAATAGCAATGTAATTTTTATACAGTTTTCTTCTGCACCTTCACTATTAGCTAGCTGGTTTTGCAGAGGAACAGTCTGAGTATAGATCCTTTTTCAGTGAAAAGGAATTCATCTTCTCATTGTAGCTGATTTAGGTAGGAGTTATATTGCTGCAATTCCTGTAATTCAGATGCTACTGATTTCAGTATAAAACGTTTACTTGAGGATCTGAATGCCGTGTAATCAGTGCTGTGCTCTGTGGAAAAAGGTGACTTCATTGTCTGTTCTTTTTTTAATGTTCTCTGTCCTGTTTGTAAAATGGGTACATTAGTGCTTTGTTCATACCCCCACACTCAAAAATGTGTTACATGAGTTTCAATTTATGGTTTCCAGACAGATAATTTGCTCTGTTCTGTACATATTTAATTTCAAATCTTTTGCCTAGGTTAACATCATTGTATAAGGGTATATAGCAATCCTGTATGTTTTTCATAGGTAGCTGCTGATTGTGTTCCTTGTTTTCTGTGTGGCTGAGTTGAGATCCTGTTGTTGGATTTGCTGGGAATTCACCAGTTTCAACTCGTGCCAATGGGAATGAATTTTTGACCACAAGTGCCGTAGGGTGCTAAACACAGGTAAAATCTAGACCTAAAGTATCTCGAGTTTAGCAAGCAAAATTAGCAAATCTTCTGACTTGATGTTGGAGTTCTGAGGCTTTTCTGTATGGTTTTTATTTAGAACAGCTGCTCAGGACACAAGAAGATAAGTTACTTTTCCAGGGACAATTTACTGGTTAGTGCCGTAATTTCACCAGTTCTTACAAGGGAGGTTAACAATTCACAGGCACCTTGAAAATTGTTTAATGCTACTTGATTCAACTGAAAAGGCCTGTGGTTTCTTAGTCCTCAAATTTAAACAAAAGCTACATAAGATAAGGAGATGAAGATCAGGACTAGAAGATAAATAGAACAGACAAAGAAATTTCATGTTAATCTTGAGAAAAAAATACCAAAGAGTTGATTTTAGCAAGTGGGTAAGATGCATGGTGAGCTTTACTGGCACTACTAGTGAACCAGTTAAACGAACTTCTGAGGCAAACTGTGAGCCATTGATGTCTATTTGGCAAAACTCAAGGCAGATAGCATCAGAATGGTAGAGAAGTAAGGTACAGCACTTGCATATTTAGAAAGGGATAACTGTACTAATTATACACCTTAGCCTAATTTAGATGCTAGGACAAACATTGTAATAATTTATTTCTAAGGGACAGTAAGGTTATAAATAGTCCATATTTGTAAAAAATAAGGTTCTCTTCCAGGCTTCACTTGCCATGTTTCACAGTTACTACCCTCTGATGCATAACCTGATAATAGTTAATAATGCCTTATGTAATGTTCTAAGTAACTAGGGAAATAAGTGATTGGAAAACTAGCTGTTCTCTGAGTAGTCTTTTAACTGTTCTTGGTAATTTTAGGAAAAATTTCAATGGGAGAATCTAAAAAGATTTTCTGAGTCATGTTTTCTTGCAGTGTTTTCATTGTGGATGATGGTGGAATTAACAGTGCACGTAAAATATGTTAACAGCAGGCAGAATTTCAGATGAATTGAAGAACACAAACATTTAAGATCTGAATAAATCTGGAATGATTTTAAATTAGGAGGGGGGGAATCCAGTAAATGCAAGTATGGAAGGATATACCAGAACAGAAATTAAATGCAAGCATACAGTACAAAGAATAAATGGTTGGTAATAGTATTAGAGAATAAAAGGATCTGTAAGTTCTAGGGAATTGATAAGCATCTGTAGTAAAGCTGAAGACGACAAAGTTTTTTTCCCCTGTGTGTTAATACCAATTTACATGGAAAAGACGGAAGATAACTATAATTCTGTTGTTGCTGTTGGGGACTCAATGAAAATGCTAGTCTTTGGGAATTACTTCTGAAGGAAGATGTAATAGTGCAGCAGCAAAAACAGAAGTAAGACTTGAAAACCATACTCTTGGCAAACATGGAAATTTCTATTTACTTTGTCTCGGATGAGATTGTTGGAGTCATCATGGATGTAACTTCAAATACATAAAACAAATTCATAAAGAAGATGACAAGTCACTGCTCTCCCAAGACTGTAGTGAACAAGACAAGAATTACTTAATTTGTAACAAAGGTGTTTCAATGTTACATAGTAGAAAAATTTTTCTTACTAATAAAGCTAGGTAAGCACTAGAGGAAGTAATTGTGGCAGGGAGGCAAGCAAGATTTGGGCTTTTTTATAAACAACTTCAGAAAGTTATCCTGTTGTACTATCAAAATGCATTCTTGCATAAACTGATTTTGTGTAGGGTTATCTAGCAGTGTTGTCCTGGCATTTTTTTATCATTGTCTGGATATGAAGGAAGATGTGAGTGACATATGTGATATTTGCCAAATAATAGTCTCAAGCTAAGCGTTAAATTGCTGACTTGTAACGCATATCTCTTCAGCATGGAGACCATATCCACATGGTTTCTCTTTTGTTAAACTTTGGACTTGCATTGATTAGGGAATTTTTTTTTAATTAAAAAAAATGTGACAGGTATTTGTAATAACCCCACCTGGTGAATGAACTTTAGCAAAATGTTTTCTCTTTACCAACAGAAATTTCTAAATATGATAATATTATTCTAGATAGATATGTTTTCAAATCAAGGCTATGTTTCACAAGTCAGTATCCACCAAAGCGAATGTGAATTCTTTCTGGTTAGTGACATGTGCTTTATAACAGGCTTTGAAATTTTAAGAAGGTTTTCTCATGGTTGTAAGCTGTGGTTTTTTTTTTTTCTTCTGATACTCTTGTTAAAAGTTCCTTTAGTTATTGTGTAAATGTTAGATGTGAGATGAAAATGTGGTATTGAATGTAATTGCTGTACACAAAAATAATTCTTTGTTGAAAGAAACAAAACTTGCTGTAATTGCTCTAGACATTGTTTACAAAGCAGTTTTATGACCACAAGAGGATGCTAAAGGTCCTAATAACATTTTTATTTAGTATGATACAAAAATGGGGAAAAATAGTTAACCTAAAAAGTTACTGATAGACATTAAAAATAAATACCTTTTTCATAATTTTTATCCTAATTTTCCTAGTTATAGTTATTAGTTATCCAATATCCTAGTTATATTAACAAAAAGATTGTATGCATGCACAACACGTTTCAAACTTAACTGCTTTAACAATATATTCTGAAATACTTGAGCATTAATAATTTAATAACAAATACGTTTCAACACTTGCAGAAGAATTTTCACCTGAATCTGTGCTAGGGGCTGATGTCTTCCCTTTTTACAGCTTTTTGCTGTCTGCCCTTTCAGGTGTCAGGTTTTTTATGTAATGGAAGACTGATTTAAATATTTTCTATTTTTTGGCATGTTTTTATTTGGTTAGAACTGGTGGTGTCATCAGGAAATATGATCTTATCGGTAAAGAGATAGTTTGCAAGTAGAAGGACATGGATTTTGTTTGCAGTTCTGCCACCTCCTCTGCTTAGTCATGGCTTTGTGCCGCTGCTTTTCCACCTATGTCATGTTATCTTGTCTGTTTAGATAGTCCTTCTAGTGAACAACTCAAACTTCTAAGTTTATGTAGTGTAGCATATAAGGGCTTTAGAGGCTCTCACATTTATTGTAAAAATAAATAACCTCCTTGGTAGACAATTGCTATGTTTATTTGCATGTTTTACTCTGTCTGGTATACCTCTTGTCCTTATTTTGCAAATTTAAAATATAGCAGATCCAATATTTTCCTTAAACAGTTTTTATTTAGGTACCTAAATAACAGGTCAGACTTCCTGGAAAATCTTTCCCCTGTTGCTCTCAGTTTCATAACTGAGACAGACTTATTTATGTACAGTGGTTTCTAATTTTTAAACTCAGGCCATTGCTGAAGTTTTTGAAAGCAGGAAAACAGTACACATTATATTGTCTAAGCCTGTTACCTTGTAGATTTTGAAAGTCTTAAACCAGTAAATAAAACATACTGTTCCAAAGACCATGTTAACATCTGTCTGTCCTGTTTGCACTAAGGTACTTTTGTTGTAAGATAGTGTTGAAACTTGAAAATTGAGACTGCTGTATCAGCTTCATCTCTCTTCAAAGCAGAAGAATTTGGGAAATACTTCATATAATTGGTGGCAAGGGATTATAGCTAATGATATTTTTATACCTATATAAATAAAAGTATCTGGTTTTAGGAGAACTAAAAACAAATAGGTCATCTCAGTTTTGAAATTACAATGATTAGTTTTTGTACCAGCATCCTTGTGACCCAAATTCCGGGATGTCTTTGGTTGCAGAAATATGTCTGATTTGAAATATGAGCAGTGTTTAAATGGAGCACAAATTATTTGCTGAAGTTTCTGGGAATCTTGTTAATTGATTTGAAATATTTTGTAACGCATCAACAGATATTTGTTTTGATGGTTAGCGTGTGCATTTTGTTGATGCTCAATTTACTGTTTCTCATTCTGCAGAAATACTGGAAAATGTAAGACTAATACATAAACCAGTGTCTTTGCAACCGCGAGGGCTGATCAACAAAGGAAACTGGTGCTACATCAATGCTGTATCCTTACCTTGGAAAAAATTAATACATTTAAGTTAAAATTTGTATATTATATCTGTCAAAGTTTTTCTGGATTATTCTGGTAAGTATTTTATAAAAGTGTTTGTCTTCCCATATCCTACTTCTGTGGTTAAAATGTTTAAGGGTAGCATCTAGAAATCTAGGGGTATTTTGGATCATTGAACCATGTGTCCAGGGTTCCCCTGCAGTTGGTTGCACAATCTTGTTTACAATTTGTTTCTGTTATCTCTGTCAAAATACTTCGGAACTGTTAACTTCCTCATGGAAGGTTTTCCTCATGACTGAAAACCTTGTAATTTCTGGTTATGTTTACTCATGACTCTTTGCGCGTCAACTTAAGTGGTTATTGCTCTTTTGTACTTTAAGTCAACTGTTCTTACTCTTAGGCTTTGTTTTGGCGATTTGGTAAGTGGATCATTTGGTTTTCTGTTGAGCAGGCCGTTGCTATCATATCAACTGTGTAAATGTGGTGTTTAAAATAACCCTTTTACAAAGGGATGGAAGATTAGCTCACTCTTAATGTTTATTAGAATTGTATTCCCCTGCAAAAGTAACTTGTACCTTGGGTAACAGAAATCTTCCTTTTTCAGTGCTGTCTTATGATAATTTTATCAATAATAATTTTTTTATTAATGTATCTCTATCACTTATGTTAACAATGGCTCACTGGAAGTGACAATTAGGATACTTTAACTGCTAGTGAAAAATATTACGACCAATTTCAAGACTGATCATTGCAGAACCTAGTAGAGCATTTCCAGACCAGCAATCGTGCTTTAAACATCAGCTTTTATCTCACATAACCAGTTCTGCACTCATGTGATTGTATGTATTAGCTCCCATTTTTTCAGTCTTAAAACGTTACATGGGAATTTGTTACTCAATTTTTGCACACTACAGGGACCAAGTTAATATATCTCTCTAGCTGTAGAGGTTGCTGCCTTTTATGTCATTTCACTGCCTCTCCAGTCTTTTAATACATTTCCTCTGTTCACTGTTCTTGCTGAGTAGCACAAACTTTGATGTTTTTAAAGTATTTTCTCCCAAAGTAGGCTGTAGTTTTACTGGTTACTCCAAACTCTTCCTTACACTGCAGAATGTTTCACATCACAGCGGGTTTTTTTGGTTTGGTTTGGTTATGGGGGTGAATCATCACCTTTAACTTGAAGTCTGTCAGCTGGCTTCTTCCATTCTTTTCAGAAAGCATGTTACAGGTTATCACTTGCCAATTTTCAAATTGTTAATTTTATGAAGTCTTTCCTATGAAGGTTCTTTTCCTCTCCTGCTCCTGGACTAAATTGTTTCCTTTCCCCTTAATTAAAGTTTTTGACATTATTGAAGTGCCAGTGAAATCACTGCATGTTACAAGATGCCAGGATTTTTTTTGGTATAACTTCTGTACATTATTAGTTAATGTTAAGATAAAAGTCCATCCATCTGTTCCAATTTAGTTATTGGATTGGTCTACGTAATAAAGAGTTAGCTTTGTTTTGCATGTAATTTTAAATATAATTGAATATTTGGTTAACATGCAGATTACATTTTCTGAATATTTCCTTAATGCCACTGCATAGACCCTGCAAGCCTTGGTTGCTTGCCCTCCAATGTATCATTTAATGAAGTCCATTCCAATGTATTCAAAATCACAGCGGCCGTGTACCTCAACACCAATGATAGACAGTTTGTAAGTAGCTTGTTAAAAAAAATATAAAATCTGTGATCTGACTAAGCTCATTCAGAAATATCTAACAAATGATTGTTTACTGCAATTGTTGAAAGTTGATATGTATCCAGAAGTCTTCTTTTGTGGGTTTTTTTGGTGATACATGGTTTTTATAATGAACTTGGTATTTTACAATTGCTTGACTAGTCAAGGAAGATAGTTCCTGTTGCCTGAGGAAGATCAGTTTTAAATAGTGTTTAATATGCAAAACTGAACCGTGAGAGCTGCAAGAACTAACCTAACACCTTGGTTTCATTGGGAATGATCAGGTTAATTTTTGTGTGAACTTTACTCAGACTTATTATGATATTCTTTGATTTGGTTTTTTTTTTGGCGGTCAGTAATGACAATGATCTAATTTTATTATTTGTCCTTCTAAGTCTTAACTTGCTGCTCATGTCTAGTTGTTCCTTCCATTCTGTTTCAGTGTTCGTTTAATGAATGAGTTCACTAATATGCCTGTACCTCCTAAAGCAAAACAAGGTGAGTGGTAATAGAGGGAGAAAAGTCTTAAAATCATGATAAGAAGGCTTTGTGGTAAGGATCTGCATTGTGTGATGTACTTAAGACCTTTAAATACTGGTGCTTGATCCCCTTCATAGCTCTTTGGACTTTTGGCGTTTCTTGATATCTTAAAAAGTTTGTTATTGCTTTTCTGTCAGTGTTATGTGTTTTCTTACTGGTGATTCATGTCAAGAAGTCATAGGTTTTGCACCTTAAATTTTTTCTTTTATTTGGTAGACCAAATGTACAAGTGCAGTAAGAATAGTTTTTGTTGAAGATTAGCTTAAATGTTAAGATGTCTTCTAAGAACATGCCCTTTGTAACAAAATCATTTGATATTCACTGTATTTTACTCCGTTTCCTTCCTTACATATTCCTAGCTGTTTGGTTTATCAACTTGCTTGATTCTATCACTTTTCCTTAAATACTAAACATTCACTTTTGTTTGGAACAAAATGGGGCCATAATAGATCTCTCTAACAGTTAGAGATTGCCTGCAGGCATGTTATCATGGCTTTTAATTCCTCCCTATCCTATGCACTATTTCAGTGTGAAAACTTCAGAAGTGTATGGGTCTTGCTAACACGTGTTTAGGATTGGTGATGATTATGTAGTGAGGAATAGAATGGGGTTTTTTGATGCAAATAAATTATCTTGTAGGTTTCATTTTTTTAATCTCTGAACCAAATCTGTTGTATTAAAAACTTATAGAAATAAGAACAGTTTCAGGAATGTGTTTATGTAACATTATAAGAAAATATCACAAGGAGCTGGTTGTTCCAGTGATTTCCAAACAGTTCAGACATTTCTGTGGTTTGCTGCTTAAGTTTTGTTTCTGTAAAACAAATCTTACTGTCTTATGCAACTTATTATACTTCTAGGTCATTTTATTGTATTGTGTAGTTTTCAAATATGGTTTCTGAGGCCTTGTATTGCCACTAGGTTGAACATTCTGTCAAACTGTTCCTTGTTTGTTTTTTTGTTTTTCCTCTGCAGTGAGGAAAAGTGATCTATTAGAATTACAAATATATAAAAGACTTAAGGAAGTGTTCTTTGAGTACAAAAGTAGTACAAAAATTTAAATAGAATTATTCTTTTATGATGGTTATTGATATTTTTGCTCATCTTCGGAGTGTTGACTATAAAAAGAGTACTAACTTTTCCAGACCATCTGTAAGTCTATGTAGGGTGACATAAGATGTTTTTAAAAAAATGTGTACAGATAAGAGAGTTGTATCTTATGAATTCTGAGCTTGAGTCACTAAAATTGTAATAAGACTATTAATAAAAAATAATTTTGGATTCCAAAATGTAGTGATGTGTGACGAGAGTGTTAAGGTATAATGTAGAAAAACTTCTATGTATTGTTATTTATATGTACTTCTTTTTTGCCTTGCAGCTTTAGGTGATAAAATTGTGAGAGACATCCGACCAGGAGCTGCCTTTGAACCTACATACATTTATAGACTTTTGACGGTTATAAAGTCAAGTCTGTCAGAAAAGGTGTGACTTACAAATCTTTGACTTCTGTAATTGCATTGCAAGGCAGTAACTGTCATTAAAACAATATAAAGCCATACATCAGGTTCTGTGCCTAAATACCACTAAAATCAACTAGTTGATAGTTCATTGTAATGAAACCAGACTGTCTTGGGACTTAAATTATAGGAAGATGTTAATTACAAGTTTGGCAGTTCGATATGTCAGAATAATAAATTACTATTGGAATGGAATATCTCTTTTTATAGAGAAGGTACCTATTGATTTATATTTAAGAAATGAGCAGTAGTTCATTTCTGCTTGGGATTCAGCTTGGAATGGTTGAAGGTCCACAGAGACTTCAAAATACTATTTCACGTTTAGTTTTAATTTAAAGAAAATATAATAGTTCAAACCATCTTTTGATTTGGCCTTGGTTTGACAGCAACTTTAAATATTACTTTTTTTTAATATTACTTTTAAAAGAAATAGCTAAAAAAAACCACCAAAAAACAAACAAAAAAATTACCAACTTGGATGTTAAATTGAACTTGTATTGAGAAGAATGCAGAAATGCTTGTTTCCAGGTCAAGCTTATGTGTGTACTTACTGCTTATGGCAGGTTAATGAGGGGTTGTTATAGTAAAATTTACACTTTATTTAATTTTACAACTTCGCTATTTTACCAACTATTGAGTTGGTAAATTTACAGGAGAAAGCTAGATGTTCAATGTCATTAACCTTCTGTTAAAATGAAAACATGAAAATGTCATATAATAATTGAAAAAAAACATTTTATTCAGGGCAGGCAAGAAGATGCTGAAGAATACTTGGGATTTATCCTCAATGGACTACATGAAGAAATGCTGACCCTAAAGAAACTTCTCTCTCCACATAATGAAAGTTAGTGGATTTTTTTTTTGTAGAAAACTTAATTTCTTTCAAATATTCTCCTTTTGTTGTGGTGATTCTGTAATACAGAGTAATGTTTGGAGTAGATGTTGAGATGGGGATAGAGTGCCATGTTTTAGGGGACTCAAAAGACATTAACAAATAATCTTTTGTTAAAATGTGTCCAAAGGATAAAATGAGTCCATTCTGTTCAATTTATGAATGATCTGAAGTGTTACTGGGATTTGGAAAAGCATTATCATTCTGTAAATACTCTGAATGACAATAATAATAAGTCATACACTTGGTCCTCCTGAACAACGAATTTCTGTATTGCAAATTTTTACTGAGCTCAACTGAGCATTATTTGAGGCGAACTCAAGCTGACTAGTCTTGTCTTAAGCATAGGTACGTTTGTCTGCCATTCATAATACCTGCAATGTCAGTTGTTTACTGGGGTTTTGGCTCTCTCCATGGTAGTTCAAAAATACATCGGTGTGTTTTTTTCACTGATCTTTAAGCCACTGTTAAGATCTTTTTTTGAACTAGAAACTTCTAGACTAATGGCTAATTTCTATCTAATATAAAACAAAACATACCAACTTATTTTAAAATTCTTATTGACGAAATTGGAGAAAAATTTTCTTTGGAAGAAGTATTAGAATTTATGCAGAATAAAATGCCATTTTATTTTACAGTGGCTTTATGTTTGGGTCCCCTATTAAAAATGAAACAAAATGCTTAGTCTTCATAGAATTAAGATCACTAGTTACCCAATTTCTCATTAGTAGAGTAAATTCTTTATGATATAAAATGATCATTTCATATTTTGTTCTTTAGCTGTGTGCAGTTTATAGCCTCCTGACTTTGGCACTTGCAAAGAAAATATTTGCTAAGCCTTGGGTTCCCTGTAAAATATCTGTGCAGAAAAGGAGTTGTATTTAATAATGGCATAACTATGTTTCCAGAATAACACTTGACTTCTAATTTTCTACCCCATAAATTTGCTACTAAAAATATATCAAACTTTGCTAGAAAACGACATTTGTTTACATACAGTCATCAGTGAGCTGTATTGTGTTAATGCATGGATATGTCCAGCTGTGAGTGAGCCTGGAATATACTTGTTCTCATTTACTTTCTCAAATACATGAACTATGAGAACATTTTATCATCTGAAAATTATTTGAATTGGATTTTTTTGCCTTTCAAATTCTTTATCTGTATACATGTTTTCTTTGTAAAATACCAATATGGTTTTTTTCTTCTTCACTTTAAGAACTCTCAGTTTCCAATGGCCCTGAGGCTCAGCCTGTTCATGAAGAAGAGGAGCAAGATGAACAAGGGGAAGGCAGTGAGGATGAATGGGAGCAAGTAGGACCTCGCAACAAATCATCAGTCACTCGACAGGCTGACTTTGTTCAGACCCCAATTACGGATATTTTTGGTGGTCATATAAGGTATAGTATTTTTTTGTAGAAGTTGTTGAGGCCATAGGCTGCTTTGCCTTTACATTTAACATTTTCCTCTGCTTTGCTTTCTGTATTTTTCACCATTATTGGATAGTTGGATGGAAGAGACTGCTACACAGTTTGTTCAGGCCAGGAGAGGTGAACATTCTACCATGAAGCATTTGTTATGCAAGAGAGAGTTCAGAAGATGGAACAGAATGATCAAAGGGTTGATCAATGATCAAATGATTCTATGACTTACTATAGAGTCTGAATCTTTTTAAGTGTCTTAAAAGAACAGATTGTTTAGAGAACAAAAGCCCTGAATTGCACATAGAGGAGGAGTTTGAAATATGTATGCTTTGCATATTAATGTCTAAGAATTCCAAAGAACTTTACAGCTACCTAATTTTTGTGACCTCTGAGGAGTCTTGACTCATTTTGTAAATAAGGATACTAAGGGGTAGTGAGATTTGCAAAGAGTTAAATCTGGTCAGTAAAAGCATGACATAAAATTAAAAATCATAAACTTTTGGTTATTTAGACACTTACGCTTCCCAGAGGCAGGAAAGTTATGTGTAATAGTTAAAGGGGAAAGAAGTTTGGAAAAATGTAAATTACTACAAGATGTTACAGGAATGAAAAGAATGTGGGACGTTACTTGTATTCAGGTCTGATACCAGATGAAGGCAGAAAGTAGATACTGAAAGAATATTTATTGGAAAGGAAGCCTTATGACTTGTTTGAAGAAATGTGTAATTTAAAATGAAAGCAAGGTAAACACTTGCTGAAAACATATTCCAAAACAAAAATACTAGACTTGAAGAATTATTTTTAAATTGGAGACAGACACTTAATTGCTAGTGTTTGACTCCCTGTGTTGCCAGGTATTCAGTCTAGAGGTGTGAATAATGTGGGCTAGTACCTTCTGCCTGTGAAATGCACTGAAATTATTCTTCTGGGATTTGAGTCAGACAGCTGGCAAATAAAATGATATTTTCCATAGAAATTGGCAGACAGATGTTTGTACATATTGATGAAGTTCCACGTTGATGGTATGTTCACATACCCAAGGTATTGTTAATACCCTTAGTATATTTATCATGGTCAGAATTGTTTAGATCTTTACATGATTCCATTAGTTTTTAAATTAAGAAGACCAAGAGAGCTCTGTCTTCTGCAGAAGTCCACAGAAAATTACATACAGCAAAGGTAATACTGAAAAAAGGCAAGAACTTGCACTGAGCAACAGAACCACAGGGTCCAATCCAACATCTGTTGTCTGCTGTCACCACACCCACTTTATTTAGCCTCCAAACCAGGTCACAGGGTTTACTGCAGAAACAGTATCCCATGTTGTGATGTTGGAAAGCTTCATCCTCTGAAGCTGAGGGTGGAGGTAGGAAGGATTGAATACAGAATTACCAGTAGAATTCCACTAAAGGAAAGCATCAGAAATTGGAAAAATCGAATGGAAAAAGCAGCTAGGAAAACATGGTTTGGATTGGCATCTTTTGGCTTGGGAAACTTTAGGCTGTCCTCTCAAGGCTTTAATTGTCTTTTAAATGCCTATTTAGGCATAATTGCTTAAAACCCCCCCAACAACCCAAAAAGTCTTCCTTAAGCAATGTGAGACTTAAATGTGTAAGTACAAAGATACACAGTTCTATCAGGGTCTGGTTTGTTCATGTGCAGGAGTCCCTTTTGACTTTCAACTTGTGTGAATTTCAAGTATTTGTTATGCAAGCTAGCTCACAAGCCAGTTAGGAGTCTGCTAAATATTTCCAGAAGTAGTACCAACTTTTCCCTTCAAATGCACTGTTATTTTAGAAGAAAATACATCAATTACATTGTTGTAGTTTAAGCAGGGTAGCAATGGGCAGTGCCTGTATTCCTGAAAAATTCTTACTGTAGAGTTCTTGCAGGACCTGAGAATAATTATTCATTGAGAATGATGCATATTCCCTTGGCCAATTGAAATTTTGTAATTATTCTAATAAGTGGTATTGTTACAGAAAATCATAGTCCAGCAAAGGTTTTGCTATCAAATCAGTTTCTGCATATCTTTTTGAAGAAAATGTTTTGAAGAAATGTTGCAATTTAAATAAAAATATTAATAATTATTCCTGAATGTTATATTTTCAGAATATTATCCATATTATTAATTGAATCTTTAATACATGGATTTGAAAACCGTTGGGAGTTGTTAGCATTTTTCTGTTGATTATTGCACTAAATAATGGTTAGCTTAAAAAGGGTTTGGGGAAGTGTATCCAAAAGCAGCAAGACTTAAACAGTGAAGGGTTTGTTTGTTGAAACACTGCACTTGCCATGTGTTGAAGGTTTTGTCCTTAAATATAGCCAAGGAGGAAGTGTTAAACTGAAATAAAGATGCTACTGTTTTTCATACGCTGTCTTTCCTCTAAAGGACATGTATTTGCCAATATAAAGATGCATTGGCTTTCTGTTGGTGCTTCAGGGCTTTGCCTGAGTCAAGGGGCTCTTTTGATAGGAGTTTGCAGTACAGGCATTAAACCCGTATGTTAACATATTGTACGTGACCTGGAGAAATTTCAACATGGCTACATGAATTAATACTATGTTAATTATCTTACTTTCAAGCTTTGTAAGGCACTGTGAGAAGCGTAACAATATTGTAAATGAATGATTTCTTTGGCTGTATAAAACCTCATTTTTGTAGCATCTGGAGCTTTTTGATGCACGTACTGCTTTCAAAATAAAATAAAAAAATTCTTGAGCCATGTTTGATGGTTTTAAGTTTTCAGCGAAGTTTAAGAGAAATGAAAATCAGAAAGAGTTCACTTAGTGCAGTGATCTTGTGGCTGAAGAGTGTACTGTCTTGTTGCACAAGACAATGATCACCAAGCCAGGCTACTTAAAGGCTGCAACTGAATACACTTCAAACAAAAATAAAAACCGAAAAAACAGGAAACATGTTCTCATGCCCTAGGTTGTTACTCCTGCCAGTTTTCCAAATGACTCCAGTTTATGTACAAAGGAGTAAATAGACAAAGCCTGGATGCAGAAAGTGATGGGAGGAAAAGGAAATGCCAGTCTTTGATGGAGCATAGTTCATACTTCCTATGGCAAGATTTAAGCTAACAATTTAAAATCACTGTGAAATTGGTTTTAATGAAGTGACTACAAAATTTGTGTATTTTTATTGGAGAATCTGGCATCAGTTGTAATGTTTACAGTAGAACATGCAGTTAGATAAGCACTAGTATTTTGCACTTCTGAAGATCTGTTTGAAAACATAATTTCAAAACTCTTAACAAAAAGAGTCCACTGGTGAATCTTTTTAAATGCATTATCAAAAATTTCAGTATTTTTCTTTAAACTTGATGCTTATCCAACAACTGGTTTAGTCCTTGCATAAATAAAACAATTCAAATATTATCCCATTCAGTATGCTCTTAAGTGGGTGTGAAAAACATTTAAATTGCAGTAAAGTGGATTCAAGTCATTGAAACTTATCCTTTATCTTGTATTTGTGTGTGTTGCTTTGGATTAACTATAAATCAAGTTACTAAAGTAGACTTCAATCCGTTCTTACTTGAAGGTTCTGTATTGTTGAAAATGACTCTGCTTTATTACATTTTAACTTTTTTTGTTTCCATAGATCTGTTGTTTACCAGCAGAGTTCTAAGGAGTCTGCTACACTGCAACCTTTCTTCACCCTGCAACTGGATATCCAGTCAGACAAGATACGCACAGTTCAGGATGCGTTGGAAAGTTTGGTGGCAAGAGAGTCTGTCCAGGGTTATACCACAAAAACCAAGCAAGAGGTGTGTTCTGTTGACCCCTTTTTACAGCCAAATACTAAACTTTTTAAAAGGGTTTTTACACAGCTCTTGCCTTACAAATAGTTACTTGA
This sequence comes from Haliaeetus leucocephalus, assembly GCF_000737465.1. Classification (NCBI taxonomy): domain Eukaryota; kingdom Metazoa; phylum Chordata; class Aves; order Accipitriformes; family Accipitridae; genus Haliaeetus; species Haliaeetus leucocephalus. Next base: position 3,887,252 of record NW_010973104.1, on the reverse strand, counting down.
ACACTATTACTTATGTTAACAAAAGAGGTACTAACCTTTTCAAAGTGTCCTGCAGCGGTAAAATGTATTACACTTGAACACATACACTGAAAGGAAGAGACCTAACTTTTAAACAAAACCATGCCTGTAAATAGGTATGTTTTCTGAGTTGGTGTAGTAATTGGTTGGAGATTTTACTGAAGCGTATATTAAATTAACAGGGTGAACTGTGGTTATAATACATACTATTATGAGTAAAATAGTGTGTAGCTGATCTTAACATACTGATTCCTGGGGATTGCCAGATGTTCTTAGTTAAAGGAGCAGCTCTTCAGATTATTGCTTGAAAGTACACTCTAGCTTTAAGAAGAAAACTCTTGTAGCAGAACACTTGCATGGTTGTCTGTGAGGCTACCCTCGATGGGTTTTGATTTACACATTTCACTTACAAATCAAAAATGAAAATATTTACTGGTGGTAGGCCTGGTAGAAGTTCATCTAGACCTCACTAAAACATCTGATGGTCACGGTCTTTCTCTCTGGATTAATAATCTGAAATCTTTCAATAGCCAGTAACACCTCTGTTCAGTGTCCTTGGCACTAGTTGACTGGTTTGCTGTACACAGCCCTAAAAAACCCAACTTGTCAGTAATACTGTATTCAGTTTTAGGTCATCAGTTCAAGAAAAATGTTCTTCACAGTTGGAGAATATCTGGAAAAGAGCAATCAAAATGAATGGTAGTATAAAATTTCTGATGGAAAAGGAACGAGTGAGGGGGAGGAGTTGTTCAGCATCAAGAAGAAAAAACATGGAAGTAGAGAGATGGAACCAGATGTAAAATTTAATATGCCAAAGGCTGCTCTGAAAAGGAAAAGACTGATTTTTCTCGGTGATACTCAAGCAGTAAATAGGAGTAGGACCTACTAGGTATTACCTGCGGTGCTTGTAGAGTTGTCCTCGCTGCTTTAGGAGAAGGTTGGAGAAACACCAGTCAGGACTTACAGAAATTGTTATAATTGATTCAGAGGGGATGGAGTGGAGGACCTTTTGATACCTCCAAGCCCTGTGATTCTCTGTCACTTTCAAGTACTAGGACATTTTATGCTGTATTCTTGTGCAGCTCTGCAATTTTTTTAATCTTACTTTTCGAATAATACAATACATAATAGTAGTAATTGCAGTAGAAAAATACTTCATGGGAAGAAAAGCATGCTTTTGGCATTACAGTTTGAGAGCTTGTGATGTAGGGTAATAAATTAAACTTTTTCCCAACTAAAGTATTGCCTTGCTGCTTATGGTGTGCATTAGTAAAACGATCATCTCTCGTGTGCGTGGTTTGCTCCGATGGAAGTTTTGTGTACGCTATTCATAACTCCTTTCAGAAGGCCAAGATGGAAGGAGGCTCTTGAGTTGTAGTTATTCTCTCTGACATTCATTTCTGTATCTGTATGTTTTCTAAATACTCCCAGTGAGAATATGGTTAGATGAAGGAAGGATGGAAAGGATTTTCTTTGAAAAGCTAAAGATGGATAGCTGAAATTTGTCTGCCTTGTATACTCAGTAGGAGTGTTAGAGAACATTTATTTCTCCAGTTGTCTTCCATGTGAAAGAAACATTTGCAATGCAAGCTCATCGTGATTTACCACATAGATTTTGTTTTGCTAGTCATTCATTTTTTGGTTTTTACTGCAGATGGTTTTAACTTCTTTACTGACAACCCAGTGCTCAATTACGGTGTTTGGAAGAAATGGCTGTTCAAATTAGGTGCTGGAGGTTTGGTCTGGCTTATATTTTAGAGTCTCAATGGAAATAGAAGCATTCACAATGTCTTTTAGATCTTTTTTTTCCAAAAGTTAAAATAGCCATTCTTGTATTAAAATTGTAGTGAAAACACTGAACATACTGATTGTAGAACAAGCATAGGACTTTGCAGATAGTAATTTTCAGAATGTAATCCAAAGAAGTATTTCATCTCTATTTTACAAAAGGGGAGCTCAGGACTACTGATAAAGCGAAAAAATCATATTATTACATTATTAAAAATTATTACTGTCTTCTGACTGTTTTAATCTGGACTGTATTCTTTACAAGTTGTGGGTATAAACGATAGATATGAAAAGAATACTCTTCTAAATATATGTGGATGGTTTCTCTTAAAGTTTTTTTTAATAAGTTTGAGCTGATTTTGAATTTTATGTGCATATTAATGTAAACAGGAAATCAGGTTTTCATGCGTATTTAAAATAATTAGGCTTTTAAAATGAAAATAGGTGTTTAAAATGGTGTGGCATCCTTTTGCTGTTACTGGTTTAATTTTACTTGTTTACCAGCATTTGAAGAAAGTTGGTTTGGTCCTTCTGGTCTTGCAGATCAGTTTGTTAAATCCTGAATATTTCAACAGTTAATATGCTTTTTTTTTTTAAAGGGCTTAATTTTTATCCTGACTGAATTGATTTTCTTTTCAGTCTCTTATTCCTATTTGCAGACCTGCTCATGTTGTCTAACAAAAGTGAAGACTCTTGAGTAACAAACTAGCCTTAACCTCATTTGCTTTTCCAGGTTACCTTCCACATACTCCTGAGAAGGAGTCTTCACATCCCTTGGAGTTCTCAAATTGCTCCTTGAGGATCTTACAAGTATTTTCTTGGGACTCTGACTCATGTTCACTAAACAAACATTTATGGCACTTTTAGCTGGTAATGTTGCTGCCAGAAATCAGGGCCCCTTCACACAGTCAGGACAGCAGAACATGTGCTTATTCCTCAGCTGCTGCTCTTCAGTCTGGCACCAGAGAAACACAAAACTGCTTTGATCTGTGGTTTAAGCTAATACGGAGCTGCGCAGCTGAGATGCAGGCATCTGTTCGCATACGCCAGCTCGGTTACTGAGGACGGAGAATGGCAACTGCTTAAACCACTGCAGTGACGTCTTCAGCATCCTCTGTTCCTGGGCTGGGAGCTGTTAAGTTCTTTTTGCACAAAGCTCTGAATTCAAAAACTTCAGATTTGAGATTTAAAAGACTCAATACAGGAAAATCTTGAGGTAGTAATAACTGGGTGATTCAAGTGCATGTTTTTTTCTCTCTATAAAGCCTGTCTGGATTTTCTCGCTAAAAGCAGAAGTTGTTCCATGCTGAGATGCATGGAAGATGCATGCTCTCATGAGTTCATGGAAGAATTGTGTGAACCTCATGTTATCACCTTCACTTTCAGAGTTTGCCTTCTAACTTCTTGCTTTGCATGCTGTTTCCTGGAAAGTGAGGAGGTGGGCACCAGCAGGCACTTGTTGAATGGAAAAGAACAGGGTCCTGTTTGGCTTGCTGGTTTTAAAAGAAACTCAAAATAAAACACAACTCCTCTCAGTGCTCAGTGAAGCTGCTGCTTTTGCCAGAGTTTTGATGGGGTTTGGATGCAGAAGGTCATATTTTGAACCCTTGAGATACAGGTGAAATTTTACACAGTTCGTAGAGGCTGTTTCTGTTTCAAATGTAGAATTGCTTCTTGTAAAATGGATCAGCTGAGATCCATGAGGAAATCTAGTACTCTACAAAATCTGCTTGCTTCAGCATCCTAAGAGGTTTTACTTTTTTGTGCTTGGAAAGAGGTAATAGTTTCTATTCCACACTTAGTAGGTTCGAGCAGAATGAGGGGCAGTGTTGAAAAATAATATGCTGATGATTACAATAAAGAGATTTTTCTCAATAAAAAAATGCAGAAAAACCGAAACCAGTTATTTGGAGAAGTGTTTTTATGTCATAATTTCTAGGAAGGCAAAACATTTTTGTTCTGCAATTCTGAGTTCAATTTCAGGTTTTCAGACAGTAACTTTGCGGCTTGTTTGGTTATAATTATATAAAAATCAGTATTTAGTAGAAAGCAGTAAGGTTATAACTCGTACTTTTCTCTTTGAATTTCCTTCAGAACCTTTTAAAGAACCCAGCATATTGTTTTAGAAAGAAAAATGTTTAATTACCAATCTCTTCCATAACAGCTTGTCATGATGGCTTACTCATTTTTATGTAGCCTACATAACAGCTCACTTTGTTTTTTTGAGGAACTTCTTGAATGACAAATATCTTCTGGTTAATGCGAAAAAATTTTTGAAATGTTGCAGTACTGATCTCATAATACATTAATTATTTTTATCCTCCCTGTGAATAGGTCTGTATTTTAATGATACCGTTGTGAGAAGGTGTTTTTCAGCAGTGTTTTAGGATTCTTTTGGTGAGAAGCAGGGAATAAAAACAGTACTAGTTAAAACTGCAGGAGTCTGGTGTAGAAACTAGTATTTCAGTGGGGAATCATGAGGTGTGCTCAGGACACTCTTTAAAGGACACAGCATTCAAACTTTTTAGCAAAGTAGTTGTAATACTGCTTTTCCATTTCAATCAGTATTTCTGGAGCATTCAATGGAAGTTCTCAAGATAAATGTAGATTTAGGTGCTTACATCAAAATCTTTTAACAGTTTGCCTTTGTTTTATAGAGATTCTTTTTTGATTATAATTAATTTACCTATTGAAAATTAAGATATGATTCAGATTAGTTCTTATTTTTCCTCCTATTCAGCTTTTTGTAAAAAGGTGTCTGCTCTTAGACATGAAAACTTTTGCCTTGGGTACTGAGGTGTGGTGCTGTTGTCTTCTACAGTTCAGAGTTCTCTGAATTCAACATGTGTTACAAGTTATTGACCTTCGATTAGAGTATAATAGCTTGCTAAGAATTATTAATCACTAAATTGTCATGAGGAGTTTCTCCTGAGGGATCTCCAGCAAGCTCTTTTTAGTACAAATATCTGCTCATTCTAACACGTTGCATTCTACTAAAAGGTATTGGGGTTCTCCTTTAAGACAACACTTTGATTGAAGACCCAGTCTGCTTTAAGTCATAAACTGCAGTGTTTATCATAAATTAATATTAATTTTAGAAAATCTGTGTTTTTTTCTGCTAGCGTATGTAAAATTAAATACTTATTCCTCTTTTAAAGGAGTAATTTTGAGCAGCTAACAAAAAACAACAGTTTTTCTTCATCTTTGTTCTATGTATGTGTTAGGTGGAGATCAGTCGAAGAGTGACACTAGAAGAACTCCCCCCTGTTCTTGTTTTACACCTCAAGCGGTTTGTGTATGAGAAAACTGGTGGATGTCAGAAGCTTATCAAGAATATTGAGTATCCTGTTGATCTGGAAATTAGTAAAGGTAAAGATTTTTGAACAGAATTTTGTCCTCTTTAGAGAAAAGGTAATGTTGTGTTTCCTAGGGATATCTGTTTGTGTTTTCCAGTTTTCTTCCTTACTCCCAGCATTATGCACAAGATTTCTTCTCCGTTGTTGTCTAGAAACTTAGTAATTTGGATGAACGTCTTATATGGGGTGTGGTGTGGTGGCTTCTGGTTTGTGTGGGGTTTTTTGGGGGGTTGGTTGGTTTGTTTTTTCGGGGGGTGGTGTGTTTTTTCCCCCATAAAATAGAATATATTTAGGTTTCTGGGTTCAGTCTTGTGCCTGTATGTGAGTTTGGGCATCCATTTTGCAAAGAACGTTATGGCGAAAAATCTTAAAAGCTGTGGTACATCCTGGATGTTGGGTTGGCCAAGTGAGAGCTTCCTGCAGGTTTAAGGAGTAAGGTTATAGACTGCTGAGGACAAATATTGGAATTTATCCTGTTGAATGAGGGGTATGTCCCTATACAAGGCTGTTGCCAAGTAATACTACATATTTTTACATCAGATTTCATTCAGAGAAGTGGCAAATTATTATAATAAATAGTGACTGATTAAAGGAAACTGTTGTGTTACAGAAAATGCAACCTGAAGGCAGACAAGTAAGCTGGAGTTCAGAGGTTAAGCAACAAAGTTAATTCTTTTAACAAATGTCTTAAGAGATACCGATTTTACAAAGTGTGAAAACTTTCATATAATCCAGCATCTGAAGCTTGCCAAATTAAATGCATTTTGTTTTGATCGGACAAATTGACTGTTAGCCAGCCAGTAGTTCAAATAGGGGGGGAAAAAAAAAAAAAAAAAAGATTACTCATGTCTCAGGTGAAATGCATACTTTGTCAGACAGTACACTTTTATTTTACTTAATATTTTATTTTAAAAATTCTTTAAAGAATGGGTATTTGTAGAATTAGTTCAGTTTGCCTTGATTGACAAAACTGGTTGTAGTATGGCTTGGAATCTGAAATTGATTTTTTTCATTCTCTGACAGCAGGAACGCAAGGAAAAGAAATTAATGGTCTGATCTCTTCACCCCTTTTTTTTTTCTTCGGGTTTTTTTTTGTGGTAGTTTTAAACCTTCTGTAAACATTAGTGTCAGCAAACTGAGTATTAGAACCTTGACCATTCTTTAAAGGCTGCAGAAGACAATCTATGGTAGTGTTGGTTTCTCTTAGAAATAACTGATCCCTTTGAAATGGAATTTTAAAATTGCTAACTATTGCCTTTGTGACTTCTTTTTTTTCCTCCTCCAGAGCTACTATCTCCTGGTGTGAAAAGTAAAATTTTTAAAGGCCAAAGAACCTACCGGCTCTTTGCAGGTATTTTATCTATATGCCTCTAGTCCCTGTATTGCCAATACAAATTCTGCGTATAGAATTCTAGAAACACTGGAGTTTCCTGGATTATATAAAATATTTTTCTTTAAAATTACATTGAAGTAACTGGTGGGTGTCAAGTTCTTATATTTAGTGATTTCTTGCATATGTGCATATACACATATATTGCTATATCTTTATTTAAATATCTGACTGATCCAGCTTGAAACTTGTGCAAAAACAGAGTTTTCTAACAGATCCACCCTGAAAAATATCAGAAGCTGAAATACAGCTGTAATACAACTATGCCTAAAATACACCACATATTCTCAGAATAATGTTTCAAATGTCTTTTGAAATGGCTGTTTGAATGCTGGCTTTGCATCCCTTTGAACCCTCAAGATGAGTATTGCTGGCAGGGTATGAATAGCATGTTGTAGGTGGAAAAGTGTAACTTGGAGACCATGATTTTTGTGTGAGGAAGTGATGTTTTTAAGAGTGTCTGAGATGTATATGAAATACCTAAATTGGTAGTTAAGATTGGAAGTTCGTGTAAGAATTCAGAAACTGCATTTTGATATTGAACAAAACATTCTCTGGGCAGTAATGAATTTCCCGAAGTTTAAAACTCCTACACAGTTTACGATTTGCACCTGCTTATTTGTGTTGGCGTCAGGAGAACATAATAAACTGGAGAACCAGAGGTCTTAACTTCTACGTCGCCAAATGTGTGCCAGTACTGGTGGCCTTATGTGACTTGGTAGTTTGGATTCAGTTTTGTGACCGCTGAGGTTACAGAAGGAAATAACATACCTGTCTCTTGTGGAAATTCAGGACTGTTTCTGGCAGTGTAAATTTTTTTTTTTATTGATAGTGGTTTTCATGGGACAAGTTTAGACAGTGTACTTAAGGTGGCTTGAAGAAGATGTGTTACCGCTGTAATTTTTTCTAACTCCTATGGAAAAGTACAATACCTCAGCAGTCTTCTGTCAGTCTAGGACTTCTCATCCACAGAAACTGAGCTTGTTAGATGAATTTTAAATTACTAAAATAAGCTTTCGAAGAATTATGTCTCAGATACCACCCAGGGTTTGCCTAACTATCTAACAAGAAATTTTAGAGCATCAATAATTGAAGTTTAAGCTACTGTAAAAAAATTGTTTCCTAAATTCCCCCAAATGTATATATGTAGTATATTCTGCCTTTTTGCTTTGCTTAAGTCAAGTTATTCTGAAGTGTTTATTTTCATAGAAGTGTGAAGAAAGAAAGAAAGAAAATCTGAGTGAGCTTGAAGTGTGACTCTAGTCTGAAAGAGCGTAAACAATTTCATAATTGTATACTTCTGCTCTTGTGTCAAATACGGCAATTCCTTCCGTTTCTTATTTGTTCTTGTTAAGTGTATGGTTAGGGCTCACATGTTTTTAGAAGGAGTTAAATGCGGTTTCTTACGTGCATCATTAGAATTACATAGATAAACGATCTCTTCCATTTGGAGGCAGTTGCCACACGTAGCACTGAGAGCTCAGCCTTAAGCTTTGGGTTTGGTTTCTGCAAGCAGAGCTGAGACGTCTTTTCTGCAGAACGCTTCTGGCAATGGAGATAACTGAGGAAAGAAGCCAGTTTGATTGTGTCTTGGAAGTAGCAGTATTAGCAGTTGATCAGAGGTGTTCAGCTCACAATTTTAAGGAGGTTACTGAGAACTAATAAATGTGAAACTTGTAGATTGGTATTTCAATAGAACCTGTTCTCAGAATAAAATTTGCAGTTAAGACAAAACAAAAAGGTCAGAGGGGGAATAACTGGCTTATATTTGTAAACAATGGCATTTGAAAAGTGTTCTGTTGTACTGGGTTGCTTAATGTCATCTTATTTTTGTCTTCAAATTTAGGTTTTTTTGCATGAAGGAAAGTTTTATGATTTTTTGCCTCATAGAATACTCCATAGTCTTGCCTGATTTTTTTTTTTAATAGACTAATACATAGTTTTACCTGACTTCTTTTTCTTTTTTTACAAATAATTTCAATAACATACTGTTGTCGTCGGCAGACAGAGCGAATGTGTAGCTTACAATATCTCGCTAAGTGTGGCAGTACCCGTTGGAAGCTCTGAAGGGTGTGCTGCACTGTTGCAGATGGCCTTTGTGAGGCAAATCCTTCCCAGAAAATCCTCTAGGAATTTATAAAAAGCAATTTGATGCTTTTGATTCTTAATTTACTTACACCTCCTTCTAGAATCATGAGATTTGGTATGCTGGAGAAACTTGACTAATATTACACAGCATCAAATGTAAGCAGGCACTAAACACTTAAAGATTCTTGCTTAAGCCAGATCATACAAACTGGCTAAACCATGAGTATGCTATGAAGAAAGCAGTATGTGACATTTTTTCTTTATTTACTTTTTCAGTGGATATTTATCTACGTATAGTGTATATGTGCATCATCAATTTCTCTTTGCAGTTGTCTATCATCATGGAAACAGCGCAACTGGTGGCCATTACACTACGGACGTCTTCCAAATTGGTCTAAATGGCTGGTTACGCATTGATGACCAGGCAGTCAAAGTGATAAATCAGTACCAGGTGGTGAAGCCGTCTGCAGAACGCACAGCCTACCTCCTGTACTACCGCCGAGTTGACCTGCTGTGAAACTTTCCCCTTTTACGCTGTGTGTGCAAGATACCTGCTTTGTAGAACGCCAACTATCACTAACTTTTTTTCTCCTGTAAATGCTCTTTTGAGTGAATCTTTTTTCTTTTTTGTTCTTTTTTTTTTTCCCTTGCAACTATGGGATAGAGTGATAATGGAAACTACCTTGGGTTTGTGCACAACATAGTTTGTGTTGACTTTTGACTTTGCAGAATGAAGTCACTTGGCTGAAAGACTCAGTCTCATGAATCACAAAAATACAAAAAAAAAAAAAATTAATCTGAGTTAATGCTGAATCCTAAGATAATAAAAGGGGATTTGCATTTGATTCCCACTTTCTAATTGCGTAGTAGAAGAAAACCCTGCACCAGCAACAGAACTTGTAGATTTCTGTGAAAATGTTTTATCTTTACTTAAGTAAAAAAATAAAAAAATAAAAAAAATAAAAAGTGCTCTCTGCTTCCCCAATAGTTTTTGATAAGTGGTAAAATATGAGCCGACGTGTATGAGATGGAAATGGTCCTACGTGCTTCAAAAAATGTACAAACGTACAAATTGCAGAGTTGCTGGTTCCTAATAGGAAGACACATTTTAATAATTGTGCGATGAGAAACTGCTTAAGTACACATTGCAGATCAAATATTTGGAGTTAAGATGTTAGTCTATATAGATGGGTGATTGTAACTTTATTGCTATTAAGAAATTTCAAACTGCATTTATGCTTCTGTGTACATGAAATTAAAAAAAATGGGCAAAATAATTAAGATTGATATTTCTTTAAGTTTGCTTTGTTTAATTTTGCTGTCTGCTCTCCTATAATGTTGAGTTCCTAATTGTACACAGTTTAGTGATATCTAGAAGTATAAAGTTGTCGCCCATCAATAAAAGTCACAAAGTTGGTTTAAGGTGTGTGTGTGTGGGATTTGTTTTTCCTCCAGTGTAAATTCTACCCTTGAAAACTCGAAAAATTGCTTTGTAGTGCTTTCACAAGGTGTAGATAGCAATCCCCAGATGAAGGGCAGATGATTTTGTCTTTTACAACTTCTCAAAACTTCAGAAATGTTCCCATTAGGTGCTGAGCTGGAACTGAACTTTGAGGAGAGAGGGAACGGGAGAGGAGACCAGTCAACCCAGAACAGCTACAAGTCTGACGCAGGGCCCGCAACCCGGGACATGGTGGTCCCAGGGCTGAACACCCCTTGGCCAGAAGAGGGAATCGGTTCTCTTCTGTATCCTACCTGAAAGCCTTGCGCGGTTCTTTTGGAGGTAGCTGTTGGTTTGTTTACCTTGGACTAAAATATTCCCTTCTTTAGCCAGTTGACATTTTCATTGAAAACTTTGGTAAAAATGTTGCCTTGATCAGCTTCCTGTTGCGTTCCCTGCTGCTGAACGTGATTAAAAAAAAAAAAATCTATATGTTTAATCCTTCATTTGATGATAGTGGTGTTACCTGCTTGTTGCATCATTGGAAAAGTGTTAACAATTGTAGCCAGTGAAACAGGGCTAATTTTAACAGGGATTGTCAATAAAAGGTTAAACTGCTGATACTCTGACCAAATACTGTTCACTTCTGAAGGTGACATTTAGGAAAAAAAAGTTATTTTCCGCAAAGTTGTGGAAATAAAATTAGCTGCATAATTTTACAGGTACTGTGTTCCAATAAATTCCTCCAGCATTTCTTTAAACTGCTGATTTCATTTTACTTTGAATGGCCTGTCTGTCCAGGAGATGGACGCAGGTCTTTGGTGAGAAGCAGTGTTAGCTTTTTCAAGAGAAGGAAGCAGCCCTGTAAATGCCTTTAGGTTTTAACATGTGCCCATTGACACGCTCTTGCGTGTTCTGCCCAAGTCAAACAGCAATCGGTCACTTTACAGAAGAGGGAAAAGTTGTTCATGGCTCCTTCTTGGAGGGAGTTAGAGGTGGAGGTGTTAAATCATGGCTGTAGTTTGCATGATTTCATTGTGTGGGGCAGTCGTGGTGGATGTGCGGCTCCTGTAGCGGAAACAAAATTCCTGCAACTTGCCTAGGTGTTGGTTGGGCAGTAAGGCTTGCTGAAGAAAGCCGTCCTGATTTGCCTTCTGACTTTTCTTCCCTCTCGTCAGACGATGGAGAGCTTGGGACTTTCCTGCCTGTGAATCGCTGCTGGTGATGCTGTTCCGTGTCAGGAATGAGCATCCAGCCCTGTGGCCGGGGCGAGACTGTTAGCAGTGGTCCTCTTCTCCCTGCTCAAAGTTGGGTGATCTTCAAATGGATCATCTTGTTTCTTTCTTGAATTATTAGGCCATGTTAACTTTATATCACTACCACAATCCCGATGCTGAGAAAATTTTATGGTTTTTTGTCAGTTGGATATCCAAACCTATAGTTAATCTTTTCATTGATCAGCAAATTTTATTAGTATTTTCTGATCTGAAGGTTGTGACTGAGACACTGTTCTTGATTTTGGTGACATTCCACCAACTCCGTGACAGTTTTCTGTCCAAAGCTTGGTTTGATTTTGGCCAGTTGCAGGGAAAACCTCAGCTCCTGGCTGCTCACTGGGCACGGTGCCCCAAAGCTGGGGCTACCGAGGCAGAGTGCCGGGGGCTGCCAAAGGCTGGGGCTTCCAGGGTTTCCTAATTCAGGGCTGCCCGTGATGGGAACTGCCCCAGAGCCGGTGCTGGTGAGACATTGGTTCTGCTTTGAATTTGAAATCTGGGGGAAGTGGGTTGGGGGGTGCGGGGGTGTTCCAAATAGGAAAGAAATGAGGTTTTGAAATTGCTGTTCTGTACTGGTTATTATTCATGTCCTGTTCTGCACCCTGGTTGAAATAGTTTTCTGTACTGCAGAAATAGAAATACTTTTTTTTTTTTCCCTCTTGTGACTGTGTTGAGTGGTTTACCTGTATCTCCAGTGGACTGTGAAAAGGTACCTTTCTGGTAGTGTAGGCGTACCAGAATAGTCTAGATAAAATTGCAGGTGATAAGGAATTAATACATTCCTCGATATCAGGTCCTTGCAGTTAACTTTGGTTTTGACTGGACAAGATGGTTGGCTGGTGAGTTTTGACCCATGTTACTCAAAAACTACAGGTTGGAGTTTGCAGGTCGACAGTGGGTATATTTAGTAGAAACAAATTGCACCCCGTGTTGTTGGTCTGCTCTTGCACTAACAGGACTCCCGATGGTGAGGGATTTCCTAGCACAAAGCTTTTACTGTTTACAGATGTCTTAACCAATTGTGGATGGGTTTGTCATACAGGTGTATTAAAAATACAGCTATAATAACAATTTTATTTTTTATTTAGGGGGGATGGTTGCTGTTTCCAAGCAGCAGGGCTTTCCCAGGACTTGGGGATGTACATTGAAATTAAGTTCAAGTTTTTTCTCTCTTAAGTCCTGCATTTTGTTATCTTTTGGGAAGGAAATGCTGTATTAGTCTCAGTCTTCCCATGAATAACGAAGCGAGTCTTCTTGGTTATAGGTGACTCATCAACCTCAGAAATGACTGTTCAACCTGGAGTGGAATCGTCTTTGTGATAAGCGGTTTCGAGTGGAGTCCAACACAGGAGAAATAGCTTAAAAAGGGTAAAGTGAAGAAGAGGGGAGGAAGAAATGAAGACTAGGATGAGAAAGAACGAACTGGTGTACAATTAATGAGATTTTAGTAGTATTTCATTGAGCTGTGCTTGTGCTTCTGCTGAGGTTTGCTTAGAGTTGCTGCATATATGATGGATTAATATTACAGTATTTAAATTACAGTTTAATCACCTAATATAGATTTGCCTAATACATGCTTGGTCCTGAGAACATCCTATTTGATATTTTTTGCTGTCAGGAGGTTTTTGGTGTTGAACAGTGCTGTGTTCCTTTGCAGCTGTGGGCACTCCAGGGGCTTCTCTCAAGTCCTGTGCATTATCCCCTGGGCTAAAAGAATAGAAAATGAATTTATATCACAACTCAAGTTCTGGTGTACAACCTAGACCTTTCCTGTTCATAAAAGACCTGTATAGACATGTTGTCTTCTCTGATCCTGACAACTTTTATAAAAGAGGAGCTCCTGCTGCAAAAATGCAATTTACTCTGTATATTCAGTTCTACATTTCACTTAACAGGAACAGGTTACAAGTGTTACTAATTATTTTAAAGAAATGGCAATGAGTAATTGCCAGTTTAAAAAGCAAGTGTTGAAATCCTCTCTTAGTATGAAATGGAAGTTGTTCAGATGGTATTAATTTTTTGATTTTTCACTAAGGATATTACAAATGCACTTGTTGCTAAAATCTGTCTTCTGCAGTTTATTACTCAAAGGAAGAAAAAGACTAAAAAGTATGTGGCAACAGTCTGATGTGAACACATAACCACAATTTTTATTTTCTATATTAAACTCCTCCCATTGTTGCAAAACAAGGATTTTGCAGCCTTTTGATTATTTGCTTTATCTGTGAGGGATTATATAAAAAAAAAAAACCCAACACACGCTCCCCCCCCCCCCAAACACCCCAACTGGGGGGTTTTTTTTG